>NC_041388.1:715384181-715386202 GCF_002162155.2 Triticum dicoccoides | reverse complement strand
ACCCTAAACCCTAAACCCTAAACCCTAAACCCTAAACCCTAAACCCTAACCCTAAACCCTAAACCCTAAACCGAAGATCGGGCTGCCGACGTACCGCGGCGGACACCCCGCATGGTGGGCGTCCTCGCTTTATCAACGCAGTGCATCCGACACGCAGCCGGCATGATGGCCTCAAAATGACCCAGCAAACGAAGCGCACGTCGCTTCGACCGCTACCCCAGGTCAGGTGGGACTACCCGCTGAGTTTAAGCATATAAATAAGCGGAGGAGAAGAAACTTACAAGGATTCCCCTAGTAACGGCGAGCGAACCAGGAGCAGCAGCTTGAGAATCGGGCGGCTGTGCCGTTCGAATTGTAGTCTGGAGAGGCGTCCTCAGCGACGGACCGGGCCCAAGTCCCCTGGAAAGGGGCGCCTGGGAGGGTGAGAGCCCCGTCCGGCCCGAACCCTGTCGCCCCACGGGGCGCCGTCAATGAGTCGGTTTGTTTGGGAATGCAGCCCAAATCGGGCGGTAGACTCCGTCCAAGGCTAAGTACAGGCGAGAGACTGATAGCGAACAAGTACCGCGAGGAAAAGATGAGTCAAAGAGTGCTTGAAATTGCCGGGAGCGAAGCGGATGGGGGCCGGCGATGCGCCCCGGCCGTATGCGGAACGACTCTTGCTGGTCCGCTGCTAGGCTCGGGGTGTGGACTGTTGTCGGCCGCGCCGGCGGCCAAAGCCCAGGGGCCCTAGGTGCCCTCGGTGGCCGTCGTCGGCACGGCCGGTACCCGCGCACCGAAAGGCGTGTCCCTCGGGGCAATGCGCTGCAACGGCCTGCGGGCTCCCCATCCGTCCCGTCTTGAAACACGAACCAAGGAGTCTGACATGCGTGCGAGTCGACGGGTTCTGAAACCTGGGATGCGCAAGGAAGCTGACGAGCGGGAGGCCTTCACGGGCCGCACCGCTGGCCGAACCTGATCTTCTGTGAAGGGTTCGAGTTGGAGCACGCCTGTCGGGACCTGAAAGATGGTGAACTATGCCTGAGCGGGGCGAAGCCATAGGAAACTCTTGTGGAGGCTCGAAGCGATACTGACGTGCAAATCGTTTATCTGACTTGGGTATAGGGGCGAAAGACTAATCGAACCATCTAGTAGCTGGTTGCCTCCGGAGTTTCCCTCAGGATAGCTGGAGCCCATTACGAGTTCTATCAGGTAAAGCCAATGATTAGAGGCATCTGGGACGCAACATCCTCAACCTATTCTCAAACTTTAAATAGGTAGGATGGCGGGGCTGCTTTGGTGAGCCGTGCCACGGAATCGGGTGCTCCAAGTGGGCCATTTTTGGTGAGCAGAACTGGCGATGCGGGATGAACCGGAAGCCGGGTTACGGTGCCCAACTGCACGCTAACCTAGAACCCACAAAGGGTGTTGGTCGATTAAGACAACATGACGGTGGTCATGAAAGTCGAAATCCGCTAAGGAGTGTGTAACAACTCACCTGCCGAATCAACTAGCCCCGAAAATGGATGGTGCTGAAGCGCGCGACCCACACCCGGCCATCTGGGTGAGCGCCATGCCCCGATGAGTAGGAGGGTGCGGCGGCGCTGCAAAACCCGGGGCGCGAGCCCGGGCGGAGCGGCCGTCGGTGCAGATCTTGGTGGTAGTAGCAAATATTCAAATGAGAACTTTGAAGGCCGAAGAGGAGAAAGGTTCCATGTCAATGGCAAAGACGATTCATGTGTATGCCATCGTCACAGGCTACACGGACCCGTAACGGGTGGTATGAGACAAGGGAAAAAAGTTCCCGACGCCCGTCGTGGACGGAGCTGGACACGTGCCATGGAAAACATGGCAAAAGCATTTCCGGCACACGGACCAGTACACGTACCCAGAACGGGCCGTACGGGGACACGGGAAAAAAAGTTCCCGACGCCCGTCGTGGACGGAGCTGCACGCGTGCCATGGAAAACAGGGCAAAAGCACAGACGATTCCACGATCCGTACACGGACCAGTATTCCATGATCCGTACACAGACCATTACACG
>NC_041388.1:715382795-715383447 GCF_002162155.2 Triticum dicoccoides | reverse complement strand
ACACGTACCCAGAACGGGCCGTACGAGGACACGAGAAAAAAAGTTCCCGACACCCGTCGTGGACGGAGCTGCACGAGTGCCATGGAAAACAAGGCAAAAGCACAGACAATTCCAGATCCTTACACGGACCAGTACACGTACCCAGAACGGGCCCTACGGGGACACGGGGAAAAAAAGCTCCTGACGCCCGTCGTGGACGGAGCTGCACGCGTGCCATGGAAAACATGGCAAAAGCACAAAAGATTCCATGATCCATACATGGACCAGTAGACGTATCCAGAATGGGCCCAACAGGGACACGGGAAAAAAAAGCTCCTGACGCCCGTCGTGGACGAAGCAGTACGCGTGCCATGGAAAACATGGCAAAAGCACAAACGATTCCACGATCCGTACACGGACTAGTAGAAGTATCCAGAATGGGCCCTATGGGGACACGGGAAAAAAGCTCCCGACGCCCGTCGTGGACGGAGCTCCACGGATGCCATGAAAACAAGGCAAAAGCACAGACGATTCCACGATCCGTACACGGACCAGTACACGTACCCAGAACGGGCCGTACGGGGACACGGGAAAAAATGTTCCTGATGCCCGTCGTGGACGGAGTTGCACGCGTGCCATGGAAAACAGGGCAAAAGCACAGACGATTCCATGA
>NC_041388.1:715375253-715375832 GCF_002162155.2 Triticum dicoccoides | reverse complement strand
GACACCCGTCGTGGACGGAGCTGCACGCATGCCATGGAAAACAGGGCAAAAGCACAGACGATTCCACGATCCGTATACAGACCAATACATGTACCCAGAATGGGCCGTACGGGGACATGGGAAAAAAAGTTCCCGACGCCCGTCGTGGATGGAGCTGCACGCGTGCCATGGAAAACATGGCAAAAGCACAAACGATTCCATGATCCGTACTCGAACCAGTAGACGTATCCAGAACGGGCCCAACAGGGACACGGGAAAAAAAGCTCCCAACGCCCGTCGTGGACGGAGCTGTACGCGTGCCATGGAAAACATGGCAAAAGCATAAACGATTCCACGATCCGTACACGGACCAGTAGACGTATCCAGAACGGGCCCTACGGGGACACGGGAAAAAAAGCTCCCGACGCCCGTCGCGGACGGAGCTGCACGCATGCCATGGAAAACAGGGCAAAAGCACAGATGATTCCACGATCACTACACGGACCAGTACACGTACCCAGAACGGGCCGTACAGGGACACGGGAAAAAATGTTCCTGACGCCCGTCATGGACAGAGCTGCACGCGTGCCATGGAAAACA
>NC_041388.1:715371949-715372909 GCF_002162155.2 Triticum dicoccoides | reverse complement strand
GCCATACGGGGACACGGGAAAAAAAGTTCCCGACGCCCATCGTGGACGGAGCTGCACGCGTGCCATGGAAAACAGGGCAAAAGCACAAACGATTCCACGATCCATACATGGACCAGTACACGTACCCAGAACGGGCCGTACGGGGACACGGGAAAAAAGTTCCCGACAACCATCAAGGACGGAGCTGCACGCGTGCCATGGAAAACGGGGCAAAAGCATAGACGATTCCACGATCCGTACACGGACCAGTACACGTACCTAGAATGGGCCGTACGGGGACATGTGATGGGGTGATGTACCTAGGGTAGGGTCATGGACCTGATCCAAGTACCTTACCCAAGGACCCCCTTAGAAGAAGTCACCTTCCAGTCGACCAACAAGGGACGCACTCGACTGACTTGAAGGACTCGACCACAAAGGCTCACTCGACCACCAGGAGGTCAAGAGGCACTCTGCACTGCAACGGCCTGTAATCAAGTAGGCTTTATGATAGTAAAGGCACTTTATATGGGGCGTTACCAGTAACGCCCCAGACTTAACTCACCTTAAACCCTCTCCTACGTGGGCTGGCTGGGGTCCTGGCGCACTCTATATAAGCCACTCCCCTCCACAGGCAGAAGGGTTCGGCACCTTGTAGTTCATATACTCATAATCCACTCGACCGCCTCCGGGCTCCGAGACGTAGGGCTGTTACTTCCTCCGAGAAGGGCCTGAACTTGTACATCCTTTGTGCTTACAACCTCTCCATAGCTAGGACCTTGCCTCTCCATACCTACCCCCCACTCTACTGTCAGGCTTAGAACCACGACAGTTGGCGCCCACCGTGGGGCAGGTGTTTTAGCGATTTTGTGGAGAAGTTGCGATTCTTCCGAGTACTTTCATCATGGTGTCTGCTGGAGTTTTGGTCGAGGGTCAAGAGATCTGTCTCGGCACTCTCACCTTCATCGCCGACGACTCCGC
>NC_041388.1:715360583-715369251 GCF_002162155.2 Triticum dicoccoides | reverse complement strand
TCCCCGTACGGCCCGTTCTGGGTACGTGTACTGGTCGGTGTACGGATCGTGGAATCGTCTGTGCTTTTGCCCTGTTTTCCATGGCACGCGTGCAGCTCCGACCACGACGGGCGCCGGGAACTTTTTTCCCGTGTCCCCGTACGGCCTGTTCTGGGTACGTGTACTGGTCCGTGTACGGATCATGGAATCGTCTGTGCTTTTGCCCTATTTTCCATGGCACGCGTGCAGCTCCGTCCACGAGAATTGTATACGGGATTGATTGAATCCTTGACATCGTGGTTCATCCGATGAGATCATCATGGAGCATGTGGGAGCCAACATGGGTATCCAGATCCCGCTGTTGGTTATTCACCGGAGAGTTGTCTCGGCCATGTCTGCATGACTCCCTAGCCCGTAGGGTCTACACACTTAAGGTTCGATGACGCTAGGGTTATAGGGAATAGATGTACGTGGTTACCGAATGTTGTTCGGAGTCCCGGATGAGATCTCGGACGTCATGAGGAGTTCCGGAATGGTCCGGAGGTAAAGATTTATCTATGGGAAGTCATCATATGGTCACCGAAATAATTCGGGGGTTACCGGTATTGTGCCGGGACCACCGAAGGGGTTCCGGTGGTCCACTGGGAGGGTCCACCTGCCCCGGAGGGCCCTATGGGATGTATGTGGAGAGGGACCAGCCCCTTAGTGGGCTGGGCACCTCCACCCTAGGGCCCATGCGCCTAGGGTTTGGGGAACCCTAAAGGGGGGCGCCCCCCTTGCCTTGGGGGGCAAGGCAACCCCCCTTGGCCGCCACCCCTCCTCAGATTGGATCTGAGGGGGCCGGCCCCCCTCTCCCTTGACCCTATATATATATATGGGGGTTGGGACGGCAGCCGCACCCAAGTTCCACAGCCCTCCCCCTCTCCCAAGTCCTCCTCTTCTCCTACGGTGCTTGGCGAAGCCCTACAGGATTACCACGCTCCTCCTTCACCACCATGCCGTCGTGCTACTGCTGGATGGAGTCTTCCCTAACCTCTCCTTCTCCCCTTGCTGGATCAAGGCGTAGGAGACGTCACCGGGCTGTATGTGTGTTGAACGCGGAGGTGTCGTCCGTTCGGCACTAGGATCATCGGTGATTTGGATCACGACGAGTACGACTCCATCAACCCCGTTCACTTGAACGCTTCCGCTTAGCGATCTACAAGGGTATGTAGATGCACTCCCCTTCCCCTCGTTGCTAGATTACTCCATAGATTGATCTTGGTGATGCGTAGAAAATTTTAAATTTCAGCTACGATCCCCAACAATGGTATCAGATCTAGGTCTATGCGTAGTTTCTATGCACGAGTAGAACACAAGTTGTTGTGGGCGTCGATTTTGTCAATTTGCTTGCCGTTACTAGTCTTATCTTGATTTGGCAACATCGTGGGATGAAGCAGCCCGGACCGACCTTACACGTACTCTTACGTGAGACTGGTTCCACCGACTGACATGCACTAGTTGCATAAGGTGGCTAGCGGGTGTCTGTCTCTCCCACTTTAGTCGGATCGGATTCGATGAAAAGGGTCCTTATGAAGGGTAAATAGAAATTGGCATATCACGTTGTGGTTTTCGCGTAGGTAAGAAACGTTCTTGCTAGAAACCTATAGCATCCATGTAAAAACTTGCAACAACAATTAGAGGACGTCTAATTTGTTTTTGCAGTATATGCCTTGTGATGTGATATGGCCAAAAGGATGTGATGAATGATATATGTGATGTATGAGATTGATCATGTTCTTGTAATAGGAATCACGACTTGCATGTCGATGAGTATGACAACCGACAGGAGCCATAGGAGTTGTCTTAATTTATTTATGACCTGCGTGTCAACATAAACGTCATGTAATTACTTTACTTTATTGCTAAAGCGTTAGCCATAGTAGTAGAAGTAATAGATGACGAGACAACTTCAAGAAGACACGATGATGGAGATCATGGTGTCATGCCGGTGACAACGATGATCATGGAGCCCCGAAGATAGAGATCAAAAGGAGCAAAATGATATTGGCCATATCATGTCACTATTTGATTGCATGTGATGTTTATCATGTTTTACATCTTATTTTCTTAGAACGACGGTAGCTTAAATAAGATGATCCCTCGCAATAATTTCAAGAATTGTGTTCCCCCTAACTTTGCACCGTTGCGAAGGTTCGTTGTTTCGAAGCACCACGTGATGATCGGGTGTGATAGATTCTAACATTTGAATACAACGGGTTTAAGCCAGATTTACACACGCAATACACTTAGGTTGAATTGACGAGCCTAGCATGTACAGACATCGCCTCGGAACACGGAAGACCGAAAGGTCGAACATGAGTCGTATAGAAGATACAATCAACACGAAGATGTTCACCGATGTTGACTAGTCCGTCGCACGTGATGATCGGACACGGCCTAGTTGACTCGGATCATGTTTCACTTAGATGACTAGAGGGATGTCTATCTGAGTGGGAGTTCATTAAATAATTTGATTTGATGAACTCAATTATCATGAACATAGTCTAAATTGACTTTGCAAATATGTTGTAGATAAATAGCTCATATTGTAGCTCCCTGTTTCAATACGTTCCTAGAGAAAGCTTAAGTTGAAAGATATTGTAAGCAATGATGCGGACTAGGTCCGTAGTCCGAGGAGTGTCCTCACTGCTACACAGAAGGCTTATGTCTTTGATGCACCGCTCGATGTGCAAACCCCTACAACATCGTCTATGGATGTTGTGAACACCTGACAGACACATCCTGATGACTACTTGATAGTTTAGTGCACCATACTTTATGGCTTAGAATCAGGATTTCAATGATGTTTTGAACGCCATAAGACATATGAGATGTTCCAAGAGCTGAAATTGGGATTTCAGGCTCATGCCCGTGTTGAGAGGTGTGAGACCTCTGACAAGTTCTTTAGCCAACAAGATGGAGGAGAATAGCTCAGCTAGTAAGCATGTGCTCAGAATGTCTAGGTGCTACAATCACTTAAATCAAGTGGGAGTTAAACTTCCAGATAAGATAGTGATTGATAGAGTTCTCTAGCCACTATCACTAAGCTACTAGATCTTCGTGATGACCTATGACATGCAAGGGATGGAGTTGATCTCGGAGCTGTTTGCGGTGCTTAAGACCGTAAAAGGTAGAAATCAAGAAGGAGCATAAAGTGTTGATGGTTTAACAAGACCACTGGTTTCAAGAAGGGCAAGGGCTAGAAGGGAAACTACATGGATGGCAAACTAGTTGCCGCTCCAGTGAAGGAACCCAAGGTTGAACCCAAACCCGAGACTAAGTGCTTCTATTGTAAGGGCAACGGTCACTGGTAGCGGAATTACCCCAAATGCATGGTAGATAAGAAGGTTGTCAACTTCAACAAAGTATATACGTGTTATTAATGTGTACCTCGCTAGTACTCCTGGTAGCACCTGGGTATTGGATACCGGTTCAGTTGTTATTACTGGTGACTTGAAGCAAAAGCTACGGACTAAATGGAGACTGGCTAAGGGCGAGGTGACGATGTGTGTTGGAAGTGTTTCCAAAGTTGATGAGATCACCATCGCACGCTCCATCTGATTTTGGGATTAGTATTGAACATAGATAAATGTTATCAGGTGTCTACGTTGAGCATGAATATGATTAGATCATGTTCATTGCAATACGGTCATTCATTTAAGTTAGAGAATTATGGTTATTCTGTTTACATGAATGATACCTTTCATGGTCATGCACCCTATGTGAATGGTTCATTGAATCTCGATCATGGTAATACACATGTTCACGCCAAAAGATGTAGAGTTAATAATGATAGTACCACTTTCTTGTGGCACTGCCGCTTAGGTCATATTGGCGTAAGATGCATGAAGAAACTCCATGTCGATGGATGTTTGGAGTCACTTGATTTTGAATCGCTTGACACATGCGAGCCATGCCTCATGGGTAGGATGACTAAGACCCCGCTTTCAGGTACAATGAAACGGGCAAGTGACTTGTTGGAAATCATACATGCTGATGCATGTGATCCAATGATAATTGAAGCGTGCGGTGGATATCGCTATTTTCTCATCTTCACTAACGATTTGAGTAGATATAGGTATATTTACTTAATGAAGCACAAGTCTGAAATGTTTGAAAAGTTCAAGCGATTTCAGAGTGAAGTTAAGAATCATCATAACAAGAAGATCAAATTCCTACAATCTGATCAATGAGAATATCTAAGTTATGAGTTTGGAAATCACTTAAGACATTATGGAATTGTTTCACAGTTGAAGCCACCTGGAACACCATTGTGTTATGATGTGTCCGGACATCATAATCGAACCTTATGAGATATGGTGCGATCTATGATGTCTCTTATCAATCTACCGTTTTAATTTTGAGGTTATGCGTTAGAGACAGCTGCATTCACTTTAGATAGAACACCATCTAAGTCCGTTGAGACGGCATCATATGAACATTGGTTTGGCAAGAAACCAAAGTTGTCATTTCTTAATGTTTGGGGCTGTGATGCTTAAGGCTTCAGCCGGAGAAGCTCGAACCCAAAGCGGACAAACACATCTTCATAGGATACCCAAAGGTGACAGTAGGGTATACCTTCTATCTCAGATCCGAGGGCAAATTGTTTGTCGCTAAGAACGGGTCCTTTCTCGAGAAGGAGTTTCTCTCGAAAGAATTGAGTGGGAGGAAGATAAACTTGATGAGGTTGTCGAACCTTTACTTCAACCAGAGAGTGATGCAACACAGAAAGATGTTTTCTGTGGCGCCTACGTCTGTTGAATAGGAAGTTAATGATAGTGACCATGAAGCTTCGGATCAAGTTGCTATCGAACCTCGTAGGTCGACAAGGATATGTACTACTCCTAAGTGGTACGATAATCCTGTCTTAGATATCATGTTGTTAGACAACAATGAACCTACGAGCTATGGAGAAGTGATGGTGGGCCCGTATTCCGACAAATGGTTAGAAGCCATGAAATCCGAAATAGGATCCATATATCAGAACAAAGTATGGACTTTGGTGGACTTACCCGATGATCGGCAAGCCATTGAGATAAATGGATCTTTAAGAAGAAGACGGACGTGGGCGGTAATGTTACCGTCTATGAAGCTTGACTTGTGGGAAAGACTCTTTTCACAAGTTCAAGGAGTTGACTATGATGAGAATTTCTCACCCGTAGCGATGCTTAAGTCTGTCGGAATCATGATAGCATTAGCTGTATTTTTCGATTATGAAATCTTACAGATGGATGTCAAAACAAGTTTTCTTACAAGTTTTCGTAAGAAAAGTTGTATGTGATACAATAAAAGGTTTTGTCGATCCTAAGGATGCTAAAAGGTATGCTGGCTCCAGCAATCCTTCTATGGACTAGAGCAAGCATCTCGGAATCGGAATATATGTTTTGATGGAGTGATCAAAGCTTTTAGGTTTATACAATGTTTGCTAGAAACTTGTATTTACAAGAAAGTGAGTGGGAGCACTACAACATTTCTGATAAGTATATGTGGATGACATATTGCTGATTCAAAATAATGTAGAATTTCTGGAAAGCATAAACGGTTGTTTGAAGAGTGATTTTCAAAGGAAGACCTGGATAAAGCTGCTTACATATTGGGCATCAGGATCTATAGAAATAGATCAAGACGCCTGATGATACTTTCAAAGAATGCACACCTTGACATATTTTTGAAGGAGTTCAAAATAGATCAGTCAAAGAAGGGGTTCTTACCTGAGTTGTAAGGTGTGAAGTTGAGTAAGACTCAAAGCTTGACCATGGCAGAAGAAAGAGGAAGGACGAAGGTCGTCCCCTATGCTCTTGTCATAGGCTCTATACGGTATGCCATGCTGAGTACAACACCTGATGTGTGCCTTGCCACATGTCTGGCAAGAGGGTACAAAGGTGATCTAGGAGTAGATCACCAGATAGCGGTCAAAATTATCCTTAGAGGAATAAGGAAATGTTTCTCAGTTATGGAGGTGATAAAGAGTTCGACATAAAGAGTTACGTCGATGCAAGCTTAACACCTACCCGGATAGTGAGTAGAGATACCGGATACGTATAATGGAGCAATAATTTGGAATAGCTCCAAGTGGAATGTGGTAGCAGCATCTACAATATAAAGTTTTGCGAAATACATAGGGATATGAATATGGCAAGACCCGTTGACTACAACCTCTCTCACAAGCATAACATGATCAAACCCAGAACTCTTTGAGTGTTTATCACATAGTGATGTGAACTAGATCATTGAGTCTAGTAGACTCTTGGATGTTGGTCACATGGCGATGTGACCTGTGAGTGTTAATCACTTGGCGATGTGAACTAGATTATTGACTCTAGTGCAAGTGGGAGACTGTTGGAAATATGCCCTAGAGGCAATAATAAATTAGTTATTATTATTATATTTCATTGTTCATGATAATCATTTATTATCCATGCTAGAATTGTATTGATAGGAAACTCAGATACATGTGTGGATACATAGACAACACCATGTCCCTAGTAAGCCTCTAGTTGACTAGCTCGTTGATCAATAGATGGTTACAGTTTCCTGACCATTGACATTGGATGTTGTTGATAACGGGATCACATCATTAGGAGAATGATGTGATGGACAAGACCCAATCCTAAGCCTAGCACAAGATCATGTAGTTCGTTTGCTAAAGCTTTTCTAATGTCAAGTATCATTTCCTTAGACCATGAGATTGTGCAACTCCCGGATACCGTAGGAATGCTTTGGGTGTACCAAACGTCACAACGTAACTGGGTGGCTATAAAGGTTCACTACAGGTATCTCCAAAAGTGTATGTTGGGTTGGCACGAATCGAGACTGGGATTTGTCACTCCGTGTAAACGGAGAGGTATCTCTGGGCCCACTTGGTAGGACATCATCATAATGTGCACAATGTGACCAAGGAGTTGATCACGGGATGATGTGTTATGGAACGAATAAAGAGACTTGCCGGTAACAAGATTGAACAAGGTATCGGGATACCGACGATCGAATCTCGGGCAAGTATCGTACCGGTGGACAAAGGGAATTGTATACGGGATTGATTGAATCCTTGACATCATGGTTCATCCGATGAGATCATCGTGGAGCATGTGGGAGCCAACATGGGTATCCAGATCCCGCTGTTGGTTATTGACTGGAGAGTTGTCTCGGCTATGTCTGCATGACTCCTGAGCCCGTAGGGTCTACGCACTTAAGGTTCGATGACGCTAGGGTTATAGGGAATAGATGTATGTGGTTATCGAATGTTGTCCGGAGTCCTGGATGAGATCCCAGATGTCACGAGGAGTTCCGGAATGGTCCGGAGATAAAGATTTATATATGGGAAGTCATCATATGGTCACCGGAATAATTCGGGGGTTACCGGTATTGTACCGGGACCACCGGAGGGGTTCCGGGGGTCCACTGGGAGGGTCCACCTGCCCTGGAGGGCCCTATGGGTTGTATGTGGAGAGGGACCAGCCCCTTAGTGGGCTGGGCGCCTCCCCCCTAGGGCCCATGTGCCTAGGGTTTGGGGAACCCTAAAGGGGGGGGCGCCCCCTTGCCTTGGGGGGCAAGGCAACCCCCCTTGGCCATCGCCCCTCCTCAGATTGGATCTAAGGGGGCCGGCCCCCCTCTCCCTTGCCCCTATATATATATGGGGGTTGGGAGGGCAGCCGCACCCAAGTTCTGGCGTAGCCCTTCCCCTCTCCCAAGTCCTCCTCTTCTCCTATGGTGCTTGGCGAAGCCCTGCAGGATTACCACGCTCCTCCTTCACCACCATGTCGTCGTGCTGCTGCTGGATGGAGTCTTCCCTAACCTCTCCTTCTCCCCTTGCTGGATCAAGGCGTAGGAGACGTCACCGGGCTGTACGTGTGTTGAACGCGGAGGTTCCGTCCGTTCGGCACTAGGATCATCGGTGATTTGGATCACGACGTGTACGACTCCATCAACCCCGTTCACTTGAACGCTTCCGCTTAGCGATCTACAAGGGTATGTAGATGCACTCCCCTTCCCCTCATTGCTAGATTACTCCATAGATTGATCTTGGTGATGCGTAGAAAATTTTAAATTTCTTCTACGATCCCCAACAAAAACGGGTGTTTTTATTATGAAAAACAAACCGAGTTCCATACGCCCAACCGGGAGGACCCCTCCTCCCCCAGAGTACCTGAGGGTTTTAGCCCCCCATGGGAACCGTGCCCTTCAGTTTGTGAAGGAGGGGTACACTATTTTGAAACGTTGCTGTGGCACGGTTTTTTTGCCATGACATATGTTTTGGCTGCCATGGCAGCGTTTTTGCCCTTTGGGAGCTAGTCTAGGCGCAATTTCCATGGATTATGGGCCGTTTTCCCGAACACCTTGTCCACGTTGTTGGTACGTGTACTGGTCCGTGTATGGATTGTGGAATCATCTGTGCTTTTGCCCTGTTTTCCATGGAACATGTGCAACTCTATCCACGACTGGCGTCGGGAACTTTTTTGCCCGTGCCTCGTACGGCCCGTTCTGGGTACGTGTACTGGTCCGTGTACCGATCGTGGAATCGTCTGTGCTTTTGCCCTGTTTTCCATGGCACGCGTGCTGCTCAGTCCACGACGGGCGTCGGGAACTTTTTTTCCCATTTCCCCGTACGGCCCATTTTGGGTACGTGTACTGGTCCGTGTACGGATCG
>NC_041388.1:715323525-715341751 GCF_002162155.2 Triticum dicoccoides | reverse complement strand
GGCCGGCCAAGAGGAGGCGCGCCAGGAGGAGTCCTACTCCCTTCGGGAGTAGGACTCCCCTCCTTTTCCTAGTTGGAATAGGATTCGTGGAGGGGGGAGAGAGGAGGAAGGGGGGCCGGCCCCCTCTCCTTGTCCTATTTGGACCAAGGGGGGGAGGGGCGCGCGGCCCATCTCTGGCCACCTCACCTCTCTTCCACTAACGCCCACTAAGGCCCATATACCTCCCGAGGGGTTCCGGTAACCTCCCGGTACTCCGGTAAAATCCCGATTTCACCCGGAACACTTTCGATATCCAAACATAGGCTTCCAATATATCAATCTTTATGTCTCGACCATTTCAAGACTCCTCTTCATGTCCGTGATCACATCCGGGACTCTGAACTACCTTCCGTACATCAAAACGCATAAACTCATAATATGACTGTCATCGAAACCTTAAGCGTGCGGACCCTACGGGTTCGAGAACAATGTAGACATGACCGAGACACGTCTCCGGTCAATAACCAATAGAGGGACCTGGATTCCCATATTGGTTCCTACATATTCTACGAAGATCTTTTGTCGGTCAGACCGCATAACAACATACGTTGTTCCCTTTGTCATCGGTATGTTACTTGCCCGAGATTCGATCGTCGGTATCCAATACCTAGTTCAATCTCGTTACCGGCAAGTCTCTTTACTCGTTCTGTAATACATCATCCCGCAACTAACTCATTAGTTGCAATGCTTGCAAGGCTTAAGTGATGTGCATTACCGAGAGGGCCCAGAGATACCTCTCCGATGATCGGAGTGACAAATCCCAATCTCGAAATACGCCAACCCAACATGTACCTTTGGAGACACCTGTAGAGCTCCTTTATAAACATCCAGTTACGGTGTGACGTTTGGTAGCACACAAAGTGTTCCTCCGGCAAACGGGAGTTGCATAATCTCATAGTCATAGGAACATGTATAAGTCATGAAGAAAGCAATAGCAACATACTAAACGATCGGGTGCTAAGCTAATGGAATGGGTCATGTCAATCACATCATTCTCCTAATGATGTGATCCCGTTAATCAAATGACAACACATGTCTATGGTTAGTAAACATAACCATCTTCGATCAACGAGCTAGTCAAGTAGAGGCATACTAGTGACGTTTAGTTTGTCTATGTATTCACACAAGTATTATGTTTCCGGTTAATACAATTCTAGCATGAATAATAAACATTTATCATGAAATAAGGAAATAAATAATAACTTTATATTGCCTCTAGGGCAGATTTCCTTCAGTCTCCCACTTGCACTAGAGTCAATAATCTAGTTCACATCGCCATGTGATTTAACATCAATAGTTCACATCACCATGTGATTAACACCCATAGTTCACATCAACATGTGACCAACACCCAAAGGGTTTACTAGAGTCAATAATCTAGTTCACATCGCTATGTGATTAACACCCAAAGAGTACTGAGGTGTGATCATGTTTTGCTTGTGAGAGAAGTTTAGTCAATGGGTCTGCCACATTCAGATCTGTAATTATTTTGCAAATTTTTGTGTCAACAATGCTCTGCATGGAGCTATTCTAGCTAATTGCTCCCACTTTCAATATGTATCCAGATTGAGACTTTGAGTCATCTGGATCAGTGTCAAAACTTGCATCGACGTAACCCTTTACGACGAACCTTTTGTCACCTCCATAATCGAGAAACATAACCTTATTCCACTAAGGATAATTTTGACCAATGTCCAGTGATCTACTCCTAGATCACTATTGTACTCCCTTGCCAAACTCAGGGTAGGGTATACAATAGGTCTGGTACACAGCATGGCATACTTTATAGAACCTATGGCTAAGGCATAGGGAATGACTTTCATTCTCTCTCTATCTTCTGTCATGGTCGGGTTTTGAGTCTTACTCAACTTCATGTTGGGGAACGTAGTAATTTCAAAAATTTCCTACGCACACGCAAGATCATGGTGATGCATAGCAACGAGAGTGGAGAGTATGATCTACGTACCCTTGTAGATCGCAATGGAAGTGTTGACACAACATAGAGGAAGTAGTCGTACGTCTTCTTGATCCGACCGATCCAAGCACCGTTACTCCGGCACCTCCGAGTTCTTAGCACACGTACAGCTCGATGACGCTCCCCGGGCTCCGATCTAGCAAAGCTTCGGGGATGAGTTCCATCAGCACAACAGCGTGATGACGATGATGATGTTCTACCGACGCAGGGCTTCGCCTAAGCACTACAACGATATGATCGAGGTGGAATATGGTGGCAGGGGGCACCGCACACGGCTAAGGAACGATCACATGGATCAACTTGTGTGTCCTAGGGTGCCCCCCTGCCTCCGTATATAAAGGATCCAAGGGGGGGTGCGGCCGGCCTAGAGGAGGGCGCAGGAGGAGTCCTACTCCTACCGGGAGTAGGACTCCCCTCCCGTTTCCTTGTCCAAGTACGAGAGAGGAGGGAGAGAAGGAAAGGGGGGGCGCCGCCCCTCCATCCTTGTCCAATTCGGACTAGGGGGAGAGGGGGCGCGCGGCCTGCCATGGCAGCCCCTTCCTCTTCTCCACTTTAGGCCCATAAGGCCCATTAACCCCCCGGGGGGTTCCGGTAACCCCCCGGTGCTTCGGTTTTATCCTAAATTCATCCGGAACACTTCCGGTGTCCGAATATAGTCGTCCCATATATCAATCTTTATGTCTCGACCATTTCGAGACTCCTCGTCATGTCCGTGATCACATCCGGGACTCCGAACTAACTTCGGTACATCAAAATGCATAAACTCATAATAATTGTCATCGTAACGTTAAGCGTGCGGACCCTACGGTTCGAGAACAATGTAGACATGACTGAGACATATATCCGGTCAATAACCAATAGCGGGACCTGGATGCCCATATTGGCTCCTACATATTCTACGAAGATCTTTATCGGTCAGACCGCATAACAACATACGTTGTTCCCTTTGTCATCGGTATGTTACTTCCCCGAGATTTGATCGTCGGTATCCAATACCTAGTTCAATCTCGTTACCGGCAAGTCTCTTTACTCATTCTGTAATACATCATCTCGCAACTAACTCTTTAGTTGTAATGCTTGCAAGGCTTATGTGATGTGCATTACCGAGAGGGCCCTGAGATACCTCTCCGACAATCAGAGTGACAAATCCTAATCTCGAAATACGCCAACCCAACATCTACCTTTGGAGACACCTGTAGAGCTCCTTTATAATCACCCATTTACGTTGTGACGTTTGGTAGCACACAAAGTGTTCCTCCGGCAAACGGGGGTTGCATAATCTCATAGTTATAGGAACATGTATAAGTCATGAAGAAAGCAATAGCAACATACTAAACGATCGGGTGCTAAGCTAATGGAATGGGTCATGTCAATCAGATCATTCACATAATGATGTGATCCCGTTAATCAAATAACAACTCTTTGTTCATGGTTAGGAAACAAAACCATCTTTGATTAACGAGCTAGTCAAGTAGAGGCATACTAGTGACACTGAGTTTGTCTATGTATTCACACATGTATTATGTTTCCGGTTAATACAATTCTAGCATGAATAATAAACATTTATCATGATATAAGGAAATAAATAATAACTTTATTATTGCCTCTAGGGCATATTTCCTTCAGTCTCCCACTTGCACTAGAGTCAATAATCTAGATTACATAGTAATGATTCTAACACCCATGGAGCCTTGGTGTTGATCATGTTTTGCTCGTGGATGAGGCTTAGTCAACGGGTCTGCTACATTCAGATCCGTATGTATCTTGCAAATCTCTATGTCTCCCACCTGGACTAGATCCTGGATGGAATTGAAGCGTCTCTTGATGTGCTTAGTTCTCTTGTGAAATCTGGATTGCTTTGCCAAGGCAATTGCACTAGTATTGTCACAAAAGATTTTCATTGGACCCGATGCACTAGGTATGACACCTAGATCGGATATGAACTCCTTCATCCAGACTCCTTCATTTGCTGCTTCCGAAGCAGCTATGTACTCCGCTTCACATGTAGATCCCGCTACGACGCTTTGTTTAGAACTGCACCAACTGACAGCTCCACCGTTTAATGTAAACACGTATCCAGTTTGCGATTTAGAATCGTCCGGATTAGTGTCAAAGCTTGCATCAACGTAACCTTTTACGATGAGCTCTTTGTCACCTCCATATACGAGAAACATATCCTTAGTCCTTTTCAGGTATTTCAGGATGTTCTTGACCGCTGTCCAGTGATCCACTCCTGGATTACTTTGGTACCTCCCTGCTAAGCTTATAGCAAGGCATACATCAGGTCTGGTACACGGCATTGCATACATGATAGAGCCTATGGCTGAAGCATAGGGAACATCTTTCATTTTCTCTCTATCTTCTGCAGTGGTCGGGCATTGAGTCTGACTCAACTTCACACCTTGTAACACAGGCAAGAACCCTTTCTTTGCTTGATCCATTTTGAACTTTTTCAAAATCTTGTCAAGGTATGTGCTTTATGAAAGTCCAATTAAGCGTCTTGATCTATCTCTATAGATCTTTATGCCTAATATGTAAGCAGCTTCACCAAGGTCCTTCATTGAAAAACTCTTATTCAAGTATCCCTTTATGCTATCCAGAAATTCTATATCCTTTCCAATCAGTAATATGTCATCCACATATAATATCAGAAATGCTACAGAGCTCCCACTCACTTTCTTGTAAATACAGGCTTCTCCCAAAGTCTGTATAAAACCAAATGCTTTGATCACACTATCAAAACGTTTATTCCAACTCCGAGAGGCTTGCACCAGTCCATAAATGGATCGCTGGAGCTTGCACACTTTGTTAGCTCCCTTTGGATCGACAAAACCTTCCGGTTGCATCATATACAACTCTTCTTCCAGAAATCCATTCAGGAATGCAGTTTTGACATTCATCTGCCAAATTTCATAATCATAAAACGCGGCAATTGCTAACATGATTCGGACAGACTTAAGCATCGCTACGATTGAGAAGGTCTCATCGTAGTCAACCCCTTGAACTTGTCGAAAACCTTTTGCGACAAGTCGAGCTTTGTAGACAGTAACATTACCGTCAATGTTAGTCTTCTTCTTAAAGATCCATTTATTCTCAATTGCTTGCCGATCATCGGGCAAGTCAACCAAAGTCCATACTTTGTTCTCATACATGGATCCCATCTCAGATTTCATGGCTTCAAGCCACTTTGCGGAATCTGGGCTCACCATCGCTTCTTCATAGTTCGTAGGTTCATCATGATCTAGTAGCATGACTTCCAGAACTGGATTACCGTACCACTCTGGCGCGGATCTCACTCTAGTTGATCTACGAGGTGCAGTAGTATCTTGTCCTGAAGTTTCATGATCATTATCATTAACTTCCTCACTTATTGGTGTAGGTGTCGCAGAAACAGTTTTCTGTGATGTAATACTTTCCAAAAAGGGAGTAGGTACAGTTACCTCGTCAAGTTCTACTTTCCTCCCACTCACTTCTTTCGAGAGAAACTCCTTCTCCAGAAAGTTTCCAAATTTAGCAACAAAAGTCTTGCCTTCGGATCTGTGATAGAAGGTGTATCCAATAGTTTCCTTTGGATATCCTATGAAGACACATTTCTCCGATTTGGGTTCGAGCTTATCAGGTTGAAGCTTTTTCACATAAGCATCGCAGCCCCAAACTTTCAGAAACGACAACTTTGGTTTCTTGCCAAACCACAGTTCATAAGGCGTCATCTCAACGGATTTTGATGGTGCCCTATTTAACGTGAATGCGGCCGTCTCTAGAGCGTATCCCCAAAACAATAGCGGTAAATCAGTAAGAGACATCATAGATTGCACCATATCTAGTAAAGTACGATTACGATGTTCGGACACACCATTACGCTGTGGTGTTCCGGGTGGCGTGAGTTGCGAAACTATTCCACACTTTTTCAAATGTACACCAAACTCGTAACTCAAATATTCTCCTCCACGATCAGATCGTAGAAACTTTATTTTCTTGTTACGATGATTTTCAACTTCACTCTGAAATTCTTTGAACTTTTCAAATGTTTCAGACTTATGTTTCATTAAGTAGATATACCCATATCTGCTTAAGTCATCTGTGAAGGTGAGAAAATAACGATATCCGCCATGAGCCTCAATATTCATCGGACCACATACATCTGTATGTATGATCTCCAACAAATCTGTTGCTCTCTCCATAGTATCGTAGAACGGTGTTTTAGTCATCTTGCCCATGAGGCACGGTTCGCAAGTACCAAGTGATTCATAATCAAGTGGTTCCAAAAGTCCATCAGTATGGAGTTTCTTCATGTGTTTTACACCGATATGACCTAAACGGCAGTGCCACAAATAAGTTGCACCATCATTATCAACTCTGTATCTTTTGGCTTCAACATTATGAATATGTGTATCACTACTATCGAGATTTAATAAGAATAGACCACTCTTCAAGGGTGCATGACCATAAAAGATATTACTCATGTAAATAGAACAACCATTATTCTCTGATTTAAATGAATAATCGTCTCGCATTAAACAAGATCCAGATATAATGTTCATGCTCAACACTGGCACCAAATAACAATTATTTAGGTCTAATACTAATCCCGAAGGTAGATGTAGAGGTAGCGTGCCGACCGCGATCACATCGACTTTGGAACCATTTCCCACGCGCATCGTCACCTCGTCCTTAGCCAATCTTCGCTTAATCCGTAGTCCCTGTTTCGAGTTGCAAATATTAGCAACAGAACCAGTATCAAATACCAGGTGCTACTGCGAGCATTGGTAAGGTACACATCAATAACATGTATATCACATATACCTTTGTTCACCTTGACATCCTTCTTATCCGCCAAATACTTGGGGCAGTTCCGCTTCCAGTGACCAGTCTGCTTGCAGTAGAAGCACTCAGTTTCAGGCTTAGGTCCAAACTTGGGTTTCTTCTCTTGAGCAGCAACTTGCTTGCCGTTCTTCTTGAAGTTCCCCTTCTTCTTCCCTTTGCCCTTTTTCTTGAAACTAGTGGTCTTGTTGACCATCAACACTTGATGCTCCTTCTTGATTTCTACCTCCGCAGCTTTCAGCATTGCGAAGAGCTCGGGAATAGTCTAATTCATCCCTTGCATATTATAGTTCATCACGAAGCTCTTGTAGCTTGGTGGCAGTGATTGGAGAATTCTGTCAATGACGCAATCGTCTGGAAGATTAACTCCCAATTGAATCAAGTGATTATTATACCCAGACATTTTGAGTATATGCTCACTGACAGAACTGTTCTCCTCCATCTTGCAGCTATAGAACTTATTGGAGACTTCATATCTCTCAATCCGGGCATTTGCTTGAAATATTAACTTCAACTCCTGGAACATCTCATATGCTCCATGACGTTCAAAACGTCGTTGAAGTCCCGATTCTAAGCCGTAAAGCACGGCACACTGAACTATTGAGTAGTCATCAGCTTTGCTCTGCCAGACGTTCATAACATCTGGTGTTGCTCCAGCAGCAGGCCTGGCACCCAGCGATGCTTCCAGGACGTAATTCTTCTGAGCAGCAATGAGGATAATCCTCAAGTTACGGACCCAGTCCATGTAATTGCTACCATCATCTTTCCACTTTGCTTTCTCAAGGAACGCATTAAAATTCAACGGAACAACAGCACGAGCCATCTATCTACAATCAAACATAAACAAGCAAGATACTATCAGGTACTAAGTTCATGATAAGTTTAAGTTCGATTAATCAAATTACTTAAGAACTCCCACTTAGATAGACATCCCTCTAATCCTCTAAGTGATCACGTGATCCAAATCAACTAAACCATGTCCGATCATCACGTGAGATGGAGTAGTTTCATTGGAGAACATCACTATGTTGATCATATCTACTATATGATTCACGCTCGACCTTTCGGTCTCCGTGTTCCGAGGCCATATCTGTATATGCTTGGCTCGTCAAGTATAACCTGAGTATTCCGCGTGTGCAACTGTTTTGCACCCGTTGTATTTGAACGTAGAGCCTATCACACCCGATCATCACGTGGTGTCTCGGCACGAAGAACTTTCGTAACGGTGCATACTCAGGGATAACACTTCTTGATAATTAGTGAGAGATCATCTTATAATGCTACCGTCAATCAAAGCAAGATAAGATGCATAAAAGATAAACATCACATGCAATCAATATAAGTGATATGATATGGCCATCATCATCTTGTGCCTGTGATCTCCATCTCCGAAGCACCGTCATGATCACCATAGTCACCGGCGCGACACCTTGATCTCCATCGTAGCATCGTTGTCGTCTCGCCAATCTTATGCTTCCACGACTATCGCTACCGCTTAGTGACAAAGTAAAGCATTACATCGCGATTGCATTGCATACAATAAAGAGACAACCATATGGCTCCTGCCAGTTGCCGATAACTCAGTTACAAAACATGATCATCTCATACAATAAAATTTAGCATCATGTCTTGGCCATATCACATCACAACATGCCCTGCAAAAACAAGTTAGACGTCCTCTACTTTGTTGTTGCAAGTTTTAGGTGGCTGCTATGGGCCTAAGCAAGAACCAATCTCACCTACGCATCAAAACCACAACGATAGTTTGTCAAGTTGATGCCGTTTTAACCTTCGCAAGGACCGGGCGTAGCCACACTTGGTTCAACTAAAGTTGGAGAAACAGTCACCCGCAAGCCACCTATGTGCAAAGCACGTCGGGAGAACCGGTCTCGCATAAGCATACGCGTAATGTCGGTCCGGGCTGCTTCATCCAAAAATACCGCCGAACCAAAGTATGACATGCTGGTAGGCAGTATGACTTATATCGCCCACAACTCACTTGTGTTCTACTCGTGCATATAACATCAAACCATAAAACCTAGGCTCTGATACCACTGTTGGGGAACGTAGTAATTTCAAAATTGTCCTACGCACACGCAAGATCATGGTGATGCATAGCAACGAGAGGGGAGAGTATGATCTACGTACCCTTGTAGATCGCAACGGAAGCGTTGACACAACGTAGAGGAAGTAGTCGTACGTCTTCTTGATCCGACCGATCCAAGCACCGTTACTCCGGCACCTCCGAGTTCTTAGCACACGTACAGCTCGATGATGCTCCCCGGGCTCCGATCCAGCAAAGCTTCAGGGATGAGTTCCGTCAGCACAACGGCGTGGTGACGATGATGATGTTCTACCGACCCAGGGCTTCGCCTAAGCACTACAACGATATGATCGAGGTGGAATATGGTGGCAGGGGGCACCGCACACGGCTAAGGAATGATCACATGGATCAACTTGTGTGTCCTAGGGTGCCCCCCTGCCTCCGTATATAAAGGATCCAAGGGGGGGGTGCGGCCGGCCTAGAGGAGGGCGCAGGAGGAGTCCTACTCCTACCGGGAGTAGGACTCCCCTCCCGTTTCCTTGTCCAAGTAGGAGAGAGGGGGGAGAGAAGGAAAGGGGGGCGCCGCCCCTCCCTCCTTGTCCAATTCGGACTAAGGGGAGAGGGGGCACGCGGCCTGCCCTGGCAGCCCCTTCCTCTTCTCCACTTTAGGCCCATAAGGCCCATTAACCCCCCGGGGGGTTCCGGTAACCCCCCGGTGCTCCGGTTTTATCCGAAATTCATCCGGAACACTTCGGGTGTCCGAATATAGTCGTCCAATATATCAATCTTTATGTCTCGACCATTTCGAGACTCCTCGTCATGTCCGTGATCACATCCGGGACTCCGAACTAACTTCGGTACATCAAAATGCATAAACTCATAATAACTGTCATCGTAACCTTAAGCGTGCGGACCCTACGGTTCGAGAACAATGTAGACATGACCGAGACATATCTCCGGTCAATAACCAATAGCGGGAGCTGGATGCCCATATTGGTTCCTACATATTCTACGAAGATCTTTTATCGATTAGACTGCATAACAACATACGTTGTTCCCTTTGTCATCGGTATGTTACTTGCCCGAGATTCGATCGTCGGTATCCAATACCTAGTTCAATCTCGTTACCGGCAAGTCTCTTTACTCGTTCCGTAATACATCATCCTGCAACTAACTCATTAGTTGCAATGCTTGCAAGGCTTAAGTGATGTGCATTACCGAGAGGGCCCAGAGATACCTCTCCGACGATCGGAGTGACAAATCCCAATCTCGAAATACGCCAACCCAACATGTATCTTTGGAGACACCTGTAGAGCTCCTTTATAATCACCCAGTTACGTTGTGACGTTTGGTAGCACACAAAGTGTTCCTCCGGCAAACGGGAGTTGCATAATCTCATAGTCATAGGAACATGTATAAGTCATGAAGAAAGCAATAGCAACATACTAAACGATCAGGTGCTAAGCTAATGGAATGGGTCATGTTAATCACATCATTCTCCTAATGATGTGATCCCGTTAATCAAATGACAACACATGCCTATGGTTAGGAAACATAACCATCTTCGATCAACGAGCTAGTCAAGTAGAGGCATACTAGTGACGTTTAGTTTGTCTATGTATTCACACAAGTATTATGTTTCCGGTTAATACAATTCTAGCATGAATAATAAACATTTATCATGAAATAAGGAAATAAATAATAATTTTATTATTGCCTCTAGGGCATATTTCCTTCAAGCACCTCCACTGCCGTGTGGAATTTTTTAACTCACATGTCATTTGTTGAGTTCTCCACACAAATATAACATTTTCTATGAGCGTCCTTCTCCTTTTATCAATGCTTGAAAAATGATTACCAACGAGTGGTGTTTTATTTGCAGATATGATGATTTAGGCAATACCGCTAGGAAGAAAAAGATGATGGGCTATCAACTCAAATCTGATGGTGCAAGTCCAATTGGTGGCTGCCCTTTTGTTGTGTTAGTTGTTGGATGCTGGCTCGTTTTAATTTTCCTTCTTGTCAATTGTGGTCTCACAAGTTCTATAATGTTTATATGGTAACCTCATCTCAGCTTCATATAAATTAATTTTTCGGAAGTTACTACCATCCTTGGATTTGTCGGGAATGGGAATCTCTACTATTAAAGAGGGATCGAACATCGTGATGGTTCGACCTCGTTCGATGGTTCGACCTCCTTCGATGCCCCACCTCCCTTCCTACGAGAACCATCCCGCCAGGGCCAAATCGCTGGGGGGAAAAAACCACGTTGGAAACAGCCTGCACGTTCTCCACCTCCTCCCCAGATTTCTCTATCCTCTAGCTAACTCGAACCACCTCGGTGCCCCCGCTCCTGCGATCGCCCGTGCCATCCGTCTCTCCCTCTCTATCCTCCCTGCTATCTCCAACACTGCCGCTCCAGCAACCAGGCCGCCGCCATCTCACATCCCTGCAACCTATCTTGGCGTAGATGCCGTAGTCTGCCGAGGATGACGCCCAGGTAGAGCGCCGCCTCACTGCCTGGAAGGACCGCCGCCACCTTCGCTTCCCGGACAAAGATGGAATAGGCGCCGCTGCCTAGGCCGATGATCTTCCGGCGTGCGTGCACTGCTCAGGGGAGCATCTGCATCAACCTGGCATGGTGTCCATCGATCTTCCATGCGTCCGCCTGACCCCAATCTGCAGAACTGCTGCTCCATCTTCTCTATGCATTATTCCCCGATTCTCGTTGCTCTTGCATGGAAACCGTGTCATTTTACTCTCCTTAGCCTCCTAATCTTCCTCTCCCATCTCTCAAGCTCCGGCAATGGCTGCCTCCAGAGGTGCAAACATCCACAGTGAGTGGCTGCAACGAGAGGCGGAGAAGAAGCTGACTTTTGTACTTGGCACCTCCACCGCCGTGTGGAATTTTTTAACTCACATGTCATTTGTTGAGTGCTCCACACAAATATAAAGCATTTTCTATGAGCGTCCTTCTCCTTTAATCAATGCTTGAAAAATGATTACCAACGAGTGGTGTTTTATTTGCAGATATGATGATTTAGGCAATACTGCTAGGAAGAAAAAGATGATGAGCTATCAACTCAAATCTGATGGTGCAAATCCAATTGGTGGCTGCCCTTTTGTTGTGTTAGTTGTTGGATGTTGGGTCATTATAATTTTCCTTCTTGTCAATTGTTTTTTTAGGGACCAGCAGGAGCACTGCCTTTTCTTTATAGAAGGAAAGCGAGAAACGCGATGTACAGAGGGGCGCACATTTTTAGGGAATGCGGCATAAACCACCAGAATACGGTACTAACCTAAAGCTAAATTAGTCAATCCCCTCGGTTGGCCTGGCTCCGGCAAATGCCAATTCGCATTGTTTAATTGCCTCCAAGGCCAGCATGGCAACCTCCATATGCGTCGAACGAATACCGGTGAAAACTCGCCTATTTCGCTCCTTCCATACTGACAATAAGGTGTAGATGATCCTCCCGTTGCGTTGCCGATGCACCTGCTTTGATTGGTTTGCAAGCAAGGTATCCCACCAATCTGACGCGCTTCCGGGCTCAGATAGGAACCCCGATATTGGCAAGCCCTCTAGACGACGAAGTAGACAGAGACAGGCAGATCCAGTCGCGCCAACGCTGGCCGAACCCCAGACGTTGGAGAACCTCTAGCAGGAATACCCAATTGACAGAGTCGGAAGCCTTTGAAATATCAAGCTTGAGGAAGAGACCCGGGATGTTTCAGCGGTGTAGGTCTTTGATGAGGTTCTGAACATGCATGAAGTTATCGTGAATTGAGCGCTTTTGCACGAAAGCACTCTAGCAATTGGAAACGAGGTTGGGCAGAATGGGAGCCAGCCTGTTTGCTAGCAACTTGGAGAAAATCTTGGAAAGGCTATGACTGAGGCTGATTGGTCTGTAATCCCCAACGACCCTGGCGTCGGCCTTCTTGGGTAGGAGAATGATGTTGGCCGAGTTGACGAGGAAGGCGCAGTCACCTCCGAGGCTGGCAAGCGGCAAAATAGCCACCACGATGTCTTGCCTGATGATCTCCCAACATGACTTGAAGAAGGCTCCAATGAAACCATCCGGACCTGGCGCTTTTACAGAGGGCAGTGAAAAAACCGCGTCTTTGATCCCGGCCTCGCCGAAGGGAGCATCCAGCTCAGAAAGGTCATGCGGCGTCATCTCGAGGTTGTCCCAGATAAGACTCGCGGTTCGGGGCATCGGCGTTCCGAGGTGATCGCGAAACTGAGAGAGGAGGACCCGCTCCTTGTCCTCGGCCGTGATAGCAAAACCCTGGGTCGTGTGAAGCGTCTGAATGTAGTTCTTTCGTCGGCGGCCATTTACCTTCCCATGAAAGAATTTAGAGTTGACTGATCTCAGTGAGGCGAGAACGCTGGCGAAGCTTCACCTTCTGGAATGACAGCAGGCCGAGGTACGACTTCCTCAATCTGCGTCGAAGCTCTAGCTCGGCAGGGGAGAGGGATCTCCCCTCCTCAGCAAGATCAAGCCTCCAGATCACCTCCTTAGCAATGTCAATCTAGGTTTTCAGGACCCCAACACTTTCCCGTTGCCATTTCTTCATAGCCTTCGCGGTGCGTGCTAACTTGATGTGGATTCTGCGGGTGGCATTTTGTGCCCGAACAGGCTTCCCCCAGGCCGCACCCACCGTGTCTTTGAAGCCTGGAAGCCGAAGCCAGAACTCTTCGAACTTGAAGGAAGGCCTGCGCCGCACCTCAGTGTCCCCTTGCAGGAAAAGAGGGGCATGATTCGAACATGTGGATGAGATGGCCTGGAGGTGCGCATTGGGGAAAAGCACGTCCCAATCGTCGGTGTGGAAGAAGTGGTCTATTTTAGTAAGCACCGGGTTTTCCTGAGCATTTGACCATGTGAACTTCCGACCGGATAGCCGGATCTCCTTTAGCTGCAGGTGGTTTAGCGCAGCCCGGAAGCGTCCAATGAGGCGCTTGTTGATGTTCTGATTGTTCTTGTCAGCCGCCTTAGTGATTAGGTTGAAGTCACCGAGGATGAGCCACCGAGGCTTCACCACGCTCTTCAGTCCCCTAAGCTCATCAATGAAGAGTTGCTTTTCTTGCTCCCCTTGAGGGCCATAGACACCAGATAGGGTCCAGACCAGGCCCTCGGCAAGCATGGTGATGGTGGCCGAAATCGATCCAGGCGAGGTGTGGAAATCAGACATCTTGAAGAAAGCGTCTGAGACGGCCATGATCATACCACCCCTAGAGCCCGCAGCGGGGAGTGCCAAATAGTTCGCAGTGAAGGAGGGCCCAAGCATACTTGTAATTAATGCGTCATCGACGATCGCCAGCTTAGTCTCTTGGAGACACACGATGAAGGCTTTCCAATCTCGGATGATGTCCCGCACCGCGTCGCGGCGGGCGGGCGTGTTTAGGCCACGCATGTTCCAACAGACAATCTTGACATCAGGTTGCGCCATATGGGAAAACAAGGGACACGCAGGGCTTGGCAAGGGCTTCAATCGCCTGGATCACCAGCGCGGCCATGGGTGTGTTGAACAGAGCCGCATAGGCGTTCTTCACGCCCTCGTTCATCACCTCGTCAGGCCCAAGCAGGCCGCAAGCCCGGGCCAGCAGCTCCTGCACCACTGAGCTGCCCTGGAGGCACTACTTGGTCTTCTGTTGCGCCAAACGACCACTTCTCTGAGGCGAGGACAGATTGATGCCCTTGGCCCTGGGTGGCTTTTGCACCGGAGTCGGCAGCAGGGGGGCCGGCGGGGTGCCGACGACCGTGCTCAGGAACAAGTCCAGAGCCCCCAAGGTAGGCAGGGCAGCATCTCCACAGGTAACATCAGTGCCCAGCGCCATGGCCGCAACCCTGGGGAAAGGTCCCAGCAGCGCGGAAGCAGGCAGGGGCGTAGCCTCCGGGGTACGGACGGGGGACGCAGGGGTGCAGGGGGGGGGCACCGCGGCCTGGACGGGGGGTGGTTCGGGTGGCGCACTGCACGATCGCTGCCGGCAAGGGGCGGTCAGGGGACACGCAGATGGCTGCAGCAACAGGGCGAGACGAGGATGGCTCGTGCGTGGCCGAGCCAAACTCCGGAGGGGGGAGCCGAGGGAGAGCGCCCCCAGCCCGCAGGCCAGCCCCGCGCCCACGTCGGAATCGTCCCAGGCTTCAGTCACAACCAACAAAGGCGCCACAGCCCCGAGCATCATGGGAGGGCCGGAGGGGGAGCCGCGCAGGGCCTTCACAGGAGGGGCAGGTGACACGGCCGGCGCGGCCGGCGGAGCGGGCAGACGGCGGAGGTCAGCCGCATCCTGCAACATAGCCGCACGCAGGGCCACCCGATTGTCCTCCTCGCGTGAGCCAAAGACACGGCGGATTTTGGCCTCGGCGAGCGCGATGACGCCCATCTGCCGGAAGCAGCCACCAGCCTCAGACGAGGGCGGAGGCAGCCCAAAGACATGGCGCCGGCCGCCATCGCCGCGAGAGCCGCCGTCGCGCCGACGAGGGGAGCGTGAGCGGGGCCGCGGGGGAGCGTCATTGTCACGACCCGAGCATCTGTTGTCGCGGTTGCGGCCCCAGCATGGCCGTCGTGGTCGTCACGGTCGTCATCGTGGCGACACGTGCGGAAGTGCCGGCAACCATCGCCGCTGCCGCGCGCACGGGGTGCGCCACCCGTCGTAGTGCCACGGGAGTCGAACTCCCCCGGGATAAGGACGCCGTCAGTGGAGACCGGGGCATGGCCGTCGATGGTGCCGCGGTGGCACGGCGGGAAGACCGAGGTTGGCGGGGAATAGGGCACGGGCCTGCCGTCCTCCGTCTCCCAGTCGAGAGGGGCCGAGGTGTAGTCCTCGACGCGCTCCAGGTGCACCAGAACCCGGAAAGTGGCGCCACGGAGACAGCGCGTCGGCTGCCTCGGAGTGACACGCACGCCGTCCGGCGCGCGCGACGTAAACGTCAGCCAGATCACCTTCGGAATCCGACTCGGGTTGCTCATCCATGCCCACAGACCGATCTCGCGCCTGTCCGTCATGGAGATGGAGCGCTCGTCCATGACGTCGAGGGCGCGGGTGTGCCCGATGACCCGCTCAACGATGGAGTGCGTCTAGACGTAGGTCGGCACCCCATCCAGAAGCAGCCTCGCGCGGAAAGGCATGGCCGCGCCCAGCGCATGAGCCAGCGGCCTCCACGGCCTGACGAAGACTTGCGTGCTGTCATTCATCTTCAGCCGGCCATTGTCCAGTGCGACAGTGCACATCTCCTTGCTCTCGAACTTGAGGAGGAATTCCTCCGAGTAGTGGTTGCTGACGACCACGTAGCCCCGACGCAGGCGGAGACGGTCCCGAAGGAGGCGCTCCACAGCAGCAGGAGCGAGTCGGCGCGATGCATCCGCAGCCCAGGCGATGGTCGCCGTCTGCTCCCAGGTGCGCCTGTCGCGGTCGAGCTCGAATGTGGCGGCGGTGATGCAAGTGTCCTCCTCGGGCCTGGACTCCGGCGTGCCAAGGCCGTGCTGCGCCATGGCAACAGAGGCCAGCTCGGGGAGACGTCGGGGAGGGGGAGGGCAGCCGTGGCGTGGGGAAGAGACAACGTCCGCCCAGGACCACCCGTCGCCCGGCCTGCCGGAGGGAGGAGGGCGAGGACGAGGTGGTGGAGGAGGCGGCGGCACGTCGCGCACCGGGCAGAGGCAAGCGCGGTGACCAAGCCCGTCGCAGTCCAGGCTTCTATAATGTTTATATGGTAACCTGATCTCAGCTTCATATAAATTGATTTTTCAGAAGTTACTATCATCCTTGGATTTGTCAGGAATGGGAATATCTAGCTATGAAAGGGATAGGAAATGACATGGATAATGGGCTCAAGAAGTTCAGTTATTTGCGGTAAAATAATGTTTATGATAACTGATGGATTCCATAATCACTGATCAATTGTTGGTGCTTGTGCAGGTGTTCGTTAGTTATTGTTTATGTTCTCTTTTATTTCATCTGAATTGGAGTTTTCCTCCCGTGTTTCATTGAACTGCATGTTGGATGGTTCATGAAATGGATGATGTACACACATCAAGATTTTTTTTGTCTAGCTGGCTGCAGGTTCTGTGACTGGTTGGACGATGCCATCGCCTAGCAATGGCAAGGACTGATCGCCTGCTGCTGCACTCAGTCACTACTGGTCAAGACCTTGAGTTATAGCGCAAGCATAATTCATGGGCTTATGGTAAGGATGTGACATTGTTGGTTTATGGCGATTCATCCCTGTTTAATTCTATGATTTGGTCAGTTTATGGCAAGGATGTGGTGGTTTATGATTTCTTGGGTACACAGATTTCACAGTCAATTCTGAGTGCATGGATACTGGCCTCAATAAGTTCATCCTTGCTCACCGCCAGAACCACGAGAAGTTCCTCCATAAATTGACCCTGACATATGGATTGAGCGTCTGAATCCACATAGTGGTAGACGTATTCTACCAAATGTATCGTCAGATAGACAGTTCAATGGCTGGTGTACATCAAGATTTATTAGAACTAGAGTAAACACTTGATCATTTTGGTATGTCTTATTATGCTTCACATTGCCATATTCTATGCTTCACATTGCCATATTCCTGTGTAAACTTGGTTTTCCTCATGTATTCTATGGGCATGCTCTCCAAATTAATGAACCTGACAAACATTCACCAAATTATGACCATGTTCATGTGAAAAGAGAGACCGTGTGATGAAGGTTTGTAACATCCCAAATTTTCAATTGGGAATGTTATACATTAGATCATCACTGCATAGCATTTTTTTATTTGCTCTTGTCCTGATCCAAAAATTCTACGCAACTCAAGGACCCACAAAGAGAGTTGGGGATTTCGTTATTTTCATATTTGAGTTTTCTCAAATTTTGAAAATAGGATCATTTGATTTTATTTACTTTATCTTTAATTATTTCTATTATACAAATATGAGAGAGGGAAAAAATGACTTTCCCAAAATGAAGAAATATTGAAGATTTAATAAAAAAATCAAATAAGATTTTATTTTGGACTTTTTGGCTAGTTTATTTGAATTTAGGAAAAATTGCACGTTTTTCAAAACTGCATTTTAGGGCCAAGAAAATGTTCATCTCGTTCTAAATATTTTATTAAGGTGGTGAAAATTTATTTTGGCATTTCTAGAATTTTTCTTAGTTTCGGCGGGATTGTTTTTAAAAAAAACTGTTCGCGCGCCTGACTGGGCCGAAGGCCCAGCCGAGCCGGGCAAAGCCCGCGCCGCCGCCGTCTCCCGCACCGGCTCGGGACAGGAGTCCCGAGCAAAGCCGCCGCCACTGCCCGAGTCCGGGAGGAACACGCCTCCCGAGACGGCCCCTTCCCCAAGCCGCGTCGCCCCCCCCC
>NC_041388.1:715288354-715323162 GCF_002162155.2 Triticum dicoccoides | reverse complement strand
CGCCTCGCCCCGCCCCACCTCCCGCAGCCGCCTCGCCGCCGCCTGCCGCGCCCGCCGCCGCCGACGCCACCCCACCCTGCCGGAGCCCCGATTCCCGCCGGAGTCCGACGAGGTAGCCGAGCCGTTTCGCCGCCGGTTTTCCGAAGAAAAAACGATCCGGTTTTTTTGAAAACCCTAGGTTTTATTTATTTATTTTATTAGATCGGTTTTGGTTCTTTTATTTAGCGAGCGTTCGCTCATTCGTTCATTTTAACGGACGAATTCACTGTTTAGTTTCAGATAACGAACGTTTGTTCGTTAATCTGTTCGTCAGTTTTTCTTTTTCTCGGATTTTCCACGATTATTTCTGATCGCGATTTCTAATCCGATTTCCGTTTTAGTTTAACTTTTTGCTCGTTTGTCGGAATGAGGCGATTCAAGCGCCTAGAGTTTCGTCTCAAAACCCTCTTTTCGTTTAACCAACCCAAACAAGTTTTTGCTTCTGTAAAATTTGACTTAGTTTCAGATTAGTAATCGAAGCTTGTTTTCTCTCGCCGTTTGACTTTCGTTGTTTCGTTTGATTTGTTTCTTTTGCAAACCAGAGTTCTTAAGTTGAACTTTCTGGTTAGATCTCTTATTTGAGTTTTACCTATGCATTAGATGAGTACTCATTGTATGCTTGTTTGTTTGTTTGCACTAGAGTACCCGGAGTGCGCCGCTTGCTACTTTGAATTTCTAGGTTTCGCGGATCATCAGCAAGGCAAGTACACTTTGATCATACCTCTTACTACCCAGTTTTATTGCATTAGATCAATCCTCGAACCGTTGCATGATTAGGATCTGTTTAATATGTGGGTTTTGGGAAGTAGATGAGGTAGTACCTATTACCTGTTTTATTATCAAACACTGGGAGTTACTTCTACGTTTGCTTATGCCATGCTATGCTTGTAGACGTGGATTGGGTTTGAGTGTATCCATGACAGATGTGAGAATGTTAATTAATGGTTCAACTTAAGGTGGCAACTTTAATACACATCTGGGTGGATTGAGGCACCTGGGTATTCCAGCGATTGCCTGTTGTTTTTCTTTATGGACCGCCACCCAGGCTCAAAGGGATCATGAGATTATTCATACTAGAAACTTCCGTGTGCAACCACAAGCTACTATGGGCTCTAGCATAGTTGATTAAGTCGTGCGAACTCTTACAGTGGTAGACTAGCAGATGTATGGAAAAGTAGGTGTAATGGTCTACCCGATCGTAAGGTGCTAGCGCTTCTAAAAGACTATGTCTCGGTCATCCATTTCGCAAACACCATGTAGTGCGAGAATCCCAACGGAGGAGATCGAGTCTTGTGGGGAAAAGTGCGCAAACCTCTGCAGAGTGTATAAACTAATCATGGTTAGCCGTGTCCCCGGTTATGGATGTCTTGAGTATCTAGTACTTGGATTATCATGTGAATCTCATTATGTGACTTTAATTAATTCTGTTGGGTTTTAATGATGATGTTTAATTGGGATTGAGAGGGTGTCTACGCTCTCAATGTTTAACAACTACCATGATAGTTAAATAAAATTTATTCCTTTGCAGTAGGGAAAAATTGGCTTTACGGAAAATGTAACCATAGAGCTTTCCACCAGCCATATATGCATGTAGTATAGCCTATTTATGTTCATTACTCTCTATGTGTTACATTGCCAGCATATTCCATGGGCTGGCCCGTTTTCGGGTTGCAACGTTCATGTTGTGGACTTTTCAGACGATGAGTAAGGAGCTTTAGGTCGTGGTTCTATACTCAGTGATGCCGTTGGAGTTGATGGACTCACTTATCTTCCCAGCCTTCCGCTGTTATCGTTATTAGATGGCCTTAAGCCATATTATTTGTAATAAGTTCTCTTTTGAGACACTCGTTGTAATAAGTGTGTGATTGCTACTCTATTATAAATCCTTCAAGTACTGTGTGTGTCAGCATTACTGATCCAGGGATGACACTGAAGCACAGAGATCAGACTGTTTGAGGTTTGGTCGCTACAAGATGGTATCAGAGCACACGCTGATTGTAGGACACGACCACTAAGATAAAGACCCAGATCACTATTCTCTTCTCATTTCTGACTTCTCATCTTTTCTACTCTTTTAGGATGGAGGATGCAAGGAACAAGTTCACGCAACCGGATGAAGATACACCCTTTGGACGCCACCTGAAGGAAGTCACTAAGTACCTGAACATCGGAGTACCAAGATTCATCGGGACATACAACGCCACTTTACCCGAAGAGGAGCACTGGATGATTCAAGTTCAAGTTCCAGGAAGGACATTCGTGCCAGTCACCGAGCCCATAGAGTTTTCCTTTGATGCACCAACCTGGAGTCTAGGAAAGAGCATGGCAACCCACATCGCCATGGGACGTATTGGAGAAGTTTACCGCAATGATCTCAAGGATACTATCTACCAGATTTGTGGGCGCCGAAATGAGCAATGGGAGATGATCAGCACCAGGAAGGATTGATCAATCGCAGCTTTTATCCAGGAGTTAAACCAGCACATTCGACGTCAGGAGAACCAGATGTGCGCAGGCATGATAGATCTAAAGAAGGCGATGACAAGAATCATGGAGCTGGAGGAAGAACTCAAGGCTACACGTGAAGATTATGAGGAGGAAATCATTGTGCTAGTGGAGAAGAATGACGACCTGATTAAGAAGATCGGAATATTCATGGGAGACCCCACACCAGTAGAAGAAGACGAAGAAGCCAAGGAGATTCGCCCGGAAAACTACATCATCATCGACGACACAGACTCTAACCTGGGCGATGATGACTATGAAGATGAAGCTGGAGCAGATATCATGGAGTCTGCCACCGAGGAATATTTCTAGTAGACCACCACATCAGTAGTAGTATTCCACCATGTAAATAGAGTAGTCCGAGCACTTTTGTGATAGTTCTAGATCGATTGTATGCCCTTGTTTGATTTGAGTGAAGTGATTTTGTTTGCAATTGCCTCATGTGCATATGGGTAGTGTTTTCTCTCTAGACCTCGCTCTATTCTTAATTCTCATCTTTTCTAAACCCTCATATGCCTCCGAGACGTGACAATGGATTTGCATTTCCACCGGAGCTCACTCAGTTGATCCAGCAGCAGAATGCATTGATGCAGTTGCTAGTCCAGAATCAGAATCAGGGGAACAACAACACAACCCACCACCACCACCTGTTGATCATTTAACTTGTTTCCTTAGAATGAATTCGCCGGTGTTCTCCAGTAGCACCGAGCCTATAGTAGCAGATGATTGGCTTCACAAGATTGGAAGGGAGTTAACCACTATAGGATGTACTAATGCTGAGAAGGTGCATTTTGCCGCACATCAGTTGGATGGACCAGCAGCATCATGGTGGGAGAATTACACTCTCACCTACCCTATAGCCATGGTGACATGGGACCAATTTCAGCAGGCTTTCCGTACAGCCCATGTTTCAGCAGGAGGTATGGCCATGAAGAAGTGTGAGTATCGCAACTTGCGCCAAGGAGGACGGACAGTTGGCCAATACGTGGGTGACTTTAGTAAGTTAGCACGTTATGCCCCGGATGACGTTGCTACGGATGCAGCCAAGCAGGAGAAGTTTTTGGAAGGACTGAATAATGAGTTGAGCATGCAGTTGATGGTAGCAACTTTTAACAACTACCAGGAGTTGGTAGATCGTGCTCTCATGATAGAAGGGAAGCAGCAACAGATTGAGAACCGCAAGAGGAAGTACGGACAAGGGAAATACAATTCAGGAGCTCAGCAGAAGCCACATTTTACCCCAGAAATGGGAGGAAATTTTCAGCATACCCATGGAGGAGGGAGTTCGCATAATCATAATGGCCCCAAGAATGGTAATGGGAATGGGGGGAGCAACAGTCAGAATCGTACCAACCCATCAACCCCATGTTGGGGAACGTTGCAGAAAACAAAAAAATTCCTACGATTTCACCAAGATCCATCTATGGGTTCATCTAGCAACAAGTGATCGGATTGCATCTACATACCTTTGTAGATCACGTGCGGAAGCGTTCAAAGAACGGGGATGAGGAAGTCGTACTCGACGTGATCCAAATCACCGGAGATCCTAGCGCCGAACGGACGGCACCTCCGCGTTCAACACACGTACGGTAAGCGTGACGTCTTCTCCTTCTTGATCCAGCAAGGGGGAAGGAGAGGTTGATGAAGATCCAGCAGCACGACAGCGTGGTGGTGGATGCAGGGGTCACCGCAGCAGGGCTTCGCCGTTCTACTACGAGAGGGAGAGGTGTAGCAGGGGAGAGGGAGGCGCCAAGACTCAAGGGTGCGGCTGCCCCTCCCTCCCCCCCTTTATATAGGCTCCCCAAGGGGGGCGCCGGCCCTAGGAGATGGGATCTCCTAGGGGGGTGGCGGCCAAGGGTGGAGTGGCCCCCAAGGCAAGTGGGCCCCCCCACCCTAGGGTTTCCAACCCTAGGCGCAGGGGGTGGGCCAAGGGGGCGCACCAGCCCACTATGGGCTGGTTCCCCTCCCCACATCAGCCCATGGGGCCCTCCGGGATGGGTGATCCCACCCGGTGGACCCCCGGGACCCATCCGGTGGTCCCGGTACAATACCGGTGACCCCCAAAACTCTCCCGATGGCCGAAACTGCACTTCCTATATATAATTCTTCACCTCCGGACCATTTCGGAACTCCTTGTGACATCCGGGATCTCATCCGGGACTCTGAACAACTTTCGGGTTACTGCATATTCATATCTCTACAACCCTAGCGTCACCGAACCTTAAGTGTGTAGACCCTACGGGTTCGGGAGACATGTAGACATGACCGAGATGGCTCTCCGGTCAATAACCAACAGTGGGATCTAGATACCCATGTTGGCTCCCACATGCTCCTGAATGATCTCATCGGATGAACCACGATGTCGAGGATTCAAGCAACCCCGTATACAATTCCCTTTGTCAATCGGTACGTTACTTGCCCGAGATTCGATCGTCGGTATCCCAATACCTCGTTCAATCTCGTTACCGGCAAGTCACTTTACTCCTACCGTAATGCATGATCCCGTGACCAGACACTTGGTCACTTTGAGCTCATTATGATGATGCATTACCGAGTGGGCCCAGAGATACCTCTTCGTCATACGGAGTGACAAATCCCAGTCTTGATCCGTGTCAACCCAACAGACACTTTCGAAGATACCCGTAGTATACCTTTATAGTCACCTAGTTACGTTGTGACGTTTGGTACACCCAAAGCACTCCTACGGTATCCGGGAGTTACACGATCTCATGGTCTAAGGAAAAGATACTTGACATTGGAAAAACTCTAGCAAACGAACTATATGATCTTGTGCTATGTTTAGGATTGGATCTTGTCCATCACATCATTCTCCTAATGATGTGATCTCGTTATCAATGACATCCAATGTCCATAGTCAGGAAACCATGACTATCTGTTGATCAATGAGCTAGTCAACTAGAGGCTTACTAGGGACATGTTGGTGTCTATGTATTCACACATGTATTACGATTTCCGGATAACACAATTATAGCATGAATAAAAGACAATTATCCTGAACAAGGAAATATAATAATAATCCTTTTATTATTGCCTCTAGGGCATATTTCCAACACCCCAACCAAGAGAGACCTAAGCCAAGTCACTTGTTATAAGTGTCAGAAGACCGGACACTATGCCAATGAATGTCCTGAAGCCCAGAATGGAAATGGCAATGGAAGCTCTGGGAAGAAGCCGAACCCTTTCACCAGGGGACGGGTGAACCACGTTAACGTGGAGGAGGTTGAAGCCCAGCTAGATGCAGTAATCGGTAACTTTTTGGTTAAGTCTTTTACTGCAATCATTCTTTTCAATACTGGTGCATCGCATTCATACATATCAAAGGGATTCATGGATAAGTATAAACTACCCACCAAGGTTCTTAGAACACCTATGTTAGTAAGCTCACCAGGAGCGGAGTATATGGCTAGTAAAGGATGTTTTCAAGTGCCATTGAGTATAGGTAGGCATGTGTTTCCCTCGGATTTAATCATTTTGCAATCGCAAGGTTTGGATGTAATTCTGGGTATGGATTGGCTATCGATGTATGGAGGAAACATCGATTGCTCCAGTAAGTCGATTTTGCTTACCACCCAGAGGGAAGAAGGATCAAGTATGTATCACGGCATGTGCCGAATAGGACTCAAGTAAATTCCTTATCAGGAGTTGTATAGGAGGAGGTACCGGTGGTAAAGGATTTTCCGGATGTATTTCCAGAAGAATTGCCAGGCATGCCGCCGGATAGAGACATTGAGTTTTTGATTGAGCTTATGCCAGGCACAGGACCAATATCTAAGAGACCGTATAGAATGCATGCAAAGGATTTGGAGGAGATTAAGAAGCAGATTAAAGAGTTACTGGACAAGAGATATATTCGCCCAAGTTCGTCACCTTGGGGATCACCAGTACTTCTAGTGGAAAAGAAGGATGGATCATTAAGGATGGTTGTTGATTATCGAGGATTGAATGAAGTGACGATCAAGAATAAGTACCCACTGCCGATGATCAATGATTTGTTTGACCAATTGCAAGGAACTAAGGTATTTTCCAAGATCGATTTGCGATCAGGATACTACCAGTTGAAGATTCGAGAGCAGGACATACCTAAGACAGCTTTTACAACAAGGTATGGGCTGTATGAGTATACCGTTATGTCATTTGGTCTGACTAACGCACCTGCTTATTTTATGAACATGATGAACAAAGTGTTTATGGAGTTTTTGGATAAGTTTGTTGTAGTGTTCATTGATTACATACTGGTTTACTCGAAGAATGAAGAAGAACATAAAGAACATTTGTGTTTGGTACTTGGTAAGCTCAGAGAACATCAGTTATATGCCAAGTTCAGAAAATGTGAGTTTTGGTTGAAGGAAGTGGGATTCCTCGGACATGCTATATCCGGAGAAGGAATAGCTATAGATCCCACCAAGGTTGTCACTGTGACAAATTGGGAAGCCCCAACAACAGTTGGAGAGATCCAGAGTTTTCTTGGACTCGCAGGATACTATCGGAGGTTCATTGAAAATTTCTCGAAGATTGCAAAACCTATGAAGGAGTTGTTGAAGAAGGATACCAAGTTCAAATGGACTGAGGAATGTGAGGCCAGTTTCCAGGAGTTGAAGAAACGCTTGGTTACCTCGCCAGTGTTGATTCTGCCAGATCAGCGCAAGGATTATGAAGTATATTGCGACGCTTCATGTCGAGGACTTGGAGCAGTGCTTATGCAGGAGGGAAGAGTTGTTTCATATGCCTCACGACAGCTTAAGCCCCATGAGTTGAATTATGCTACACATGACTTGGAGTTAGCAGCAATAGTGCATGCTTTGAAGATGTGGAGACATTTTCTCATCGAAAACCATTGCGAGGTGTACACGGATCACAAGAGTTTGAAGTACATCTTCACGCAGAAGGAGTTGAATCTCAGGCAAAGAAGATGGTTGGAGCTCATCAAGGATTATGATATGAGATTACATTATCATCCCGGAAAGGCTAACGTAGTAGCTGACGCATTGAGCCGCAAGAGCCATGTTAACACACTAATGACCGGAGAGTTACCAAAGGAGTTAGCCTAGGATCTTCGTGAGCTATGTTTGGAGATAGTTCCAAGAGGTTATGTAGCAGCATTGGAGATTCAGTCTACTCTGATGGATAAGATCAGAGAAGCTCAGAAGACCGACAAGGAGATTGCCACCATAAAGGAGAAGATGAGCAAGGGAAAAGTTAAAGGATTTCGTGAGGATGAACACGATACCTTATGGTTTGAGGACCGCGTTTATGTGCTTAATGACCCAGAGATCAGGAAGCTAATTCTGCAAGAGGCCCATGATTCGCCGTACTCGATTCACCCAGGAAATACCAAGATGTATTTGGATTTGAAAGATACTTTCTGGTGGACCGGAATGAAGAAGGATATTGCAGAGTATGTAGCAGTTTGTGATGTATGTCAGAGAGTAAAGGCAGAGCATCAGAAGCCAGCAGGATTGCTACAGGCATTGCCGATACCCGAATGGAAGTGGGATAAGCTAATCATGGATTTTATCACGGGATTACCCAGGACCCGTTCAGGCTATGACTCAATATGGGTTGTAGTCGATCGCTTGACGAAGATAACTCATTTCATCCCAGTGAAGACCACTTACACCAGTGCTAAGTTGGCAAAGATATACATGACCAGGATCGTATGTCTGCATGGAGTTCCGAGAAGCATTGTATCAGACAGAGGAACCCAGTTTACCTCAAAATTTTGGAATCAGTTGCACGAAACTTTGGGTACCATACTAGAGTTCAGTACAGCTTTTCATCCGCAGACCGATGGACAGACCGAGAGAGTCAATCAGATTTTGGAGGATATGCTGAGAGCTTGTGCGCTAGATTATGGATCTAGTTGGGATGACAACTTGCCATATGCGGAGTTCTCTTACAACAATAGTTATCAATCCAGTTTGAAGATGGCCCCTTTCGAAGCCTTGTACAGAAGACGGTGCAGAACGCCATTGTCGTGGGACGAAGTTGGAGACCTCCAGTTGTTTGGACCAGATTTGATTAAGGAGTCTGAACAGAAGGTGAAGTTGATTCGCGATAGGCTCAAGGTAGCCCAGTCTAGGCAGAAGAGCTATGCAGATTCTAAACGCAAGGAGATAGTTTACGAAGCCGGAGATAGAGTTTATCTTCGTGTATCTCCACTTTGAGGAGTTACGCGCTTTGGAGTTAAGGGAAAGTTAGCGCCACGTTTTGTGGGACCATACAAGGTTTTGGAACGCATGTGAGAAGTTGCTTATAAGTTGGAATTGCCTAAGGGATTGTCGGGAGTTCACGGCGTGTTCCACGTTTCCCAGTTGAAGAAGTGCCATGCAGAGATGGTGGATATACCGCTGAGAGATAGAGTGCCGCTGGAAGCGATTCAGTTGGATAATGACTTGACCTATGAGGAGAAACCAGTCAAGATTCTCGAGTATGCCAGCCGAGTCACCCGCGGCAAAGTTATCAAGTTTTGCAAAGTTCAGTGGAGCCACCACACCGAGGATGAAGCCACCTGGGAGCGAGAGGAAGATCTGCTGAAGGACCACCCTCACCTATTTTCTAGCCAACCCGAATCTCGAGGGCGAGATTCATCTTAAGGGGGGTAGGTTTGTAACATCCCAAATTTTCAATTTGGAATGTTATACATTAGATCATCACTGCATAGCATATTTTTATTTGCTCTTGTCCTGATCTAGAAATTCTACGCAACTCAAGGACCCACAGAGAGAGTTGGGGATTTCGTTATTTTCATATTTGAGTTTTCTCAAATTTTGAAAATAGGATCATTTGATTTTATTTATTTTATCTTCAATTATTTCTATTATACAAATATGAGATAGGGAAAAAATGACTTTCCCAAAATGAAGAAATATTGAAGATTTAATAAAAAGGGTTTTTATCATTTATGCCACTAGTTGTGTCCCGCTACTCAGTTTTGCCATTAGAAGTTACAACTGCTCAAAAATGCCATCAATCTGTGAGATGCTTGCTCAAAAATGCCATTAGATATCTCAAAAATGGCATCGTTCTGTTAGATGTTTGCTCAAAAATGTCATTAGACATTGTTATTTTTACGTCAAACCCGTTGACCATGTTCTATGACAAAAATAAGCCTAGACCCACATGTCAGTTCTCTCTATCTCACAATGATATGGGTGGACCCACTTGTCAGGAGTAACCAAGCAAATAATTTTACAGGAAAATAAGAACGCTGTTGGGATCAAGTGGGCCCCATACTTTATTGTAGTGAGATAGAGGGAGAGCTGGCATGTTGGTTCATAGTGTTGGGGAACGTAGCACCAAGATCTATCTATGGAGAGACCAGCAATGAGGGGAAGGAGAGTGCATCTACATACCCTTGTAGATCGCTAAGCGGAAGCGTTCAAGAGAACGGGATTGAAGGAGTTGTACTCGTCGTGATCCAAATCACCGGAGATCCTAGTGCCGAACGGACGGCACCTCCGCGTTCAACACACGTACAGCCCGGTGACGTCTCCCATGCCTTGATCCAGCAAGGAGAGAGGGAGAGGTTGAGGAAGACTCCATCCAGCAGCAGCACAACGGCGTGGTGGTGGTGGAGGAGCGTGGTGATACAGCAGAGCTTCTCAGAATAATCTGGATTAGTGTCAAAGTTTGCATCGGCGTAACCCTTTACGACGAACTCTTTTACCACCTCCATAATCGAGAAAATTCCTTAGTCCACTAGTTACTAAGGATAACTTTGACCGCTGTCCTATGATCCAATCTTGGATCACTCTTGTACCCCTTGACTGACTCATGGCAAGGCACACTTCAGGTGCGGCACACAGCATAGCATACTATAGAGAGCCTATGAAAAAAGCATAGGGGACGACCTTCGTCCTTCCTCTTTCTTCTGCCGTGGTCGAGCTTTAAGTCTTAACTTCATACCTTACAGCTCAGGCAAGAACTCCTTCTTTGACTGATCCATCTTGAACACCTTCAAGATCATGTCAAGGTATGTGCTCATTTGAAAGTACCATTAAGCGTTTTGATCTATCCTTATAGATCTTGATGCTCAATGTTCAAGTAGCTTAATCCAGGCTTTCCATTGAAAAACACTTTTCAAATAACTCTGCATGCTTTCCAGAAATTCTACATCATTTCTGATCAACAATATGTTAACAACATATACTCATCAGAAATTCTATAGTGCTCCCACTCACTTCTTTGGAAATACAAGTTTCTCATAAACTTTGTGTACACCCAAAATCTTTGATCATCTCATCAAAGCATACATTCCAACTCTGAGATGCTTACTCCAGTCCTTAGAAGGATTGCTGGAGCTTTGCATACTTATTAGCATCTTTCAGGATTGACAAAACCTTCCGGTTGTATCACATACAACCTTTCCTCAAGAAAATCGTCGAGGAAACAATGTTTTGATATCCTATCTGCAAGACTTCATAAATATTGCAGTAATCGCTAATATAATTCCAACAGACTCTTAGCATCGCTACGAGTGAGAAAGTCTCATCGTAGTCAACTCCTCGAACTTGTCGGAAAACATCTTAACGACAAGTCGAGCTTTCTTAATGGTGATACTTACCATCATTGTCCGTCTTCCTTTTAAAATCCATATGTACCTAACAGCCTTACGACCATCAAGTAGTTCTTCCAAAGTCTACACTTTGGTTTCATATATGGATCCTCTCTCGGATTATATGGCCTCGAGCCATTTATCGGAATCCAGGCCCACCATCGCTTCTCCATAGCTCGTAGGTTCATTCTTGTCTAGCAACATGACTTCCAAATAGGATTACGTACCACTCTGAAGTAGCACGCATCCTTGTCATCCCACTAGGTTTGGTAGTGACTTGATCTGAAGTTTCGTGATCACTATCATAAGCTTCCACTTCAATTGGTGTAGGTGCCACAGGAACAACTCCCTGTGCCCTGCCACACACTAGTTGAAGAGACGGTTCAATAACCTCATCAAGTCTCCACCATCCTCCCACTCAATTCTTTCGAGAGAAACTTTTCCTCGAAAAAGGACCCAATTTCTAGAAACAATCCCTTATTGCTTTAGGATCTGAGACAGGAGGTGTACCCAACTATTTTGGGTGTCCTATGAAGATGCATTTATCCGCTTTGGGTTCGAGCTTATCAGCCTGAAACTTTTTCACATAAGTGTCGCAGCCCCAAACCTTTAAGAAATGACAGCTTAGGTTTCTCTAAACCATAGTTCATACGGTGTCATCGCATCGGAATTACGTGGTGCCCTATTTAAAGTGAATGTGGTTGTCTCTAATGCCTAACCCATAAACTATTGTGGTAATTCGATAAGAGACATCATGGTATGCATCATATCCAATAGGGTGCAGTTATGATGTTCGGACACACCATCACACTATGGTGTTCCAGGCTGTATTAGTTGTGAAACAATTTCCACAATGTCTTAATTATGTGCCAAACTCGTAATTTAGATATTCATCTCTATGATCATATCATAGATATTTTATCCTCTTGTCACGACGATCTTTCAACTTCACCCTGAAATTACTTGAACCTTTCAATAATTCAGACTCGTGATTCATCAAGTAAATATACTCAACATCTACTCAAATCATCTGTGAAGTAAGAACATAACGATATCCACTACACGCCTCAGCACTCATTGGACTGCACACATCAAAATGTATTACTTCCAACAAGTTGCTTTCTAGTTCCATTTTACTGAAAGCGAGGCTTTCAGTCATCTTGCCCATGTGGTATGATTTGCATGTCTCAAGTGATTCAAAATCAAGTGAGTCCAAACGGTCCATTTGCATGGAGTTTCTTCATGCATATACACCAATAGACATGGTTCGCATGTCTCAAACTTTTCAAAACGAGTGAGCCCAAAGATCCATCAACATGGAGCTTCTTCATGCGTTTTATACCGATATGACTTACGTGGCAGTGCCACAAGTAGGTGCTACTATCATTACTACCTTATGTCTTTTGGCATGAACATGTGTATCACTACGATCGAGATTCGATAAACCATTCATTTTAGGTGCAAGACCATTGAAGGTATTATTCAAATAAACAAAGTAACCATTATTCTCCTTAAATGAATAACCGTATTGCGATAGACATAATCCAATCATGTCTATGCTCAACGCAACCACCAATCTCGATGGTAGAGGGAGCGTGCGATGCTTGATCACATCAAGCTTGGAAAAACTTCCAACACATATTGCCAGCTCACCTTTAGCTAGTCTCCGTTTATTCCGTAGCCTTTTGTTTCGAGTTACTAACACTTAGCAACCGAACTGGTATCTAATACCCTGGTGCTACTAGGAGTACTAGTAAAGTACACATTAACACAATGTATATCCAATATACTTCTATCGACCTTGCCAGCCTTCTCTTCTACCAAGTATCTAGGGTAATTCTGCTCCAGTGGCTGTTCTCCTTATTACAGAAGCACTTAGTCTCAGGTTTGGGTTCAACCTTGGGTTTCTTCACTAGAGCAGCAGCTGAATTGCCGTTTCATGAAGTATCCCTTCTTGCCCTTGCCCTTCTTGAAACTAGTGGTTTCACCAACCATCAACAATTGATGCTCCTTCTTGATTTCTACTTTTGTGGTGTCAAACATCGCGAATATCTCAAGGATCATCATATATGTCCCTGATATATTATAGTTCATCACGAAGCTCTAGCAGCTTGGTGGTAATGACTTCAGAGAAACATCACTATCTTATCTGGAAGATCAACTCCCACTTGATTCAAATGATTGTTGTACTCAGACAATCTGAGCACAAGCTCAACAATTGAGCTTTTCTCCCTTAGTTTGCAGCTTAAGAAAATCGTCGGAGGTCTTATACCTCTTGACGTGGGCACAAGCCTGAAATCCCAATTTCAGCCCTCGAAACATCTCATATGTTTCGCGACGTTTCAAAACGTCTTCGGTACCTCAACTCTAAACCGTTTATCTAAACTATCACGTGGTTATCAAAATGTGTATGCCAGATGTTCGCAACATCCACAGACGACGTTTGAGGTTCAGCACACTGAGCGGTGCATTAAGGACACAAGCCTTCTATGAAGCAATGAGGACAATCCTCAGTTTACGGACCTAGTCCGCATAATTGCTACTACCAACTTTCAACTAAATTTTCTCTAGAAACATATCTAAACAGTAGAACTGAAGCACGAGCTACGACATAATTTGTGAAGACCTTTTGACTATGTTCAGGATAATTACGTTCATCTTATGAACTCCCACTCAGATAGACATCCCTCTAGTCATCTAAATGATTACATGATCCGAGTCAACTAGGCCGTGTCCGATCATCACGTGAGACGGACTAGTCAACATCGGTGAACATCTTCATGTTGATCGTATCTACCATACGACTCATGCTCGACCTTTCGGTCTCTTGTGTTCCGAGGCCATGTCTGTACATGCTAGGCTCGTCAAGTCAACCTAAGTGTTTTGCATGTGTTCCGAGGCCATGTCTGTACATGCTAGGCTCGTCAACACCCGGTGTATTCGAACGTAAGAATCTATCACACCCGATCGTCATGTGGTGCTTCGAAACGACGAACTTTCGCAACGGTGCACAGTTAGGGGGAACACCTTCTTGAAATTTTAATGAGGTATCATCTTATTTACTACCGTCGTTCTAAGCAAATAAGATGTATAAACATGATAAACATCACATGCAATCAAAAAGTGACAAGATATGGCCAATATCATATTGCTCCTTTTGATCTCCATCTTCGGGGCTCCATGATCATCATCGTCACCGGCATGACACCATGATCTCCATCATCGTGTCTTCATGAAGTTGTCTCGCCAACTATTACTTCCACTACTACAGCTAACGGTTAGCAATAAAGTAAAGTAATTACATGACATTTATGAAGGAAATATGCCCTAGAGGCAATAATAAAGTTATTATTTATTTCGTTATATCATGATAAATGTTTATTATTCATGCTAGAATTGTATTAACCGGAAACATAATACATGTGTGAATACATAGACAAACAGAGTGTCACTAGTATGCCTCTACTAGACTAGCTCGTTAATCAAAGATGGTTATGTTTCCTAACCATAGACAAAGGAGTTGTTATTTGATTAACGAAGTCACATCATTAGTTGAATGATCTGATTGACATGACCCATTCCATTAGCTTAGCACCCGATCGTTTAGTATGTTGCTATTGCTTTTCTTCATGACTTATACATGTTCCTATGACTATGAGATTATGCAACTCCCGTTTACCGGAGGAACACCTTGGGTGCTACCAAACGTCACAACGTAACTGGGTGATTATAAAGGAGCATTACAGGTGTCTCCAAAGGTAGATGTTGGGTTAGCGTATTTCGAGATTAGGATTTGTCACTCCGACTGTCGGAGAGGTATCTCTGGGCCCTCTCGGTAATGCACATCACATAAGCCTTGCAAGCATTGCAACTAATGAGTTAGTTGCGAGATGATGTATTACGGAACGAGTAAAGAGACTTGCCGGTAACGAGATTGAACTAGGTATTGGATACCGACGATCGAATCTCGGGCAAGTAACATACCGATGACAAAGGGAACAACGTATGTTGTTATGCGGTCTGACCGATAAAGATCTTCGTAGAATATGTAGGAGCCAATATGGGCATCCAGGTCCCGCTATTGGTTATTGACCGAAGACGTGTCTCGGTCATGTCTACATCGTTCTCGAACCCGTAGGGTCCGCACGCTTAAGGTTATGATGACAGTGATATTATGAGTTTATGCATTTTGATGTACCGAAGGTTGTTAGGAGTCCCGGATGTGATCATGGACATGACGAGGAGTCTCGAAATGGTCGAGACGTAAAGATTGATATATTGGAAGCCTATATTTGGATATCGGAAGTGTTCCGAGTGAAATCAGGATTTTACCGGAGTACCGGGAGGGTTACCGGAACCCCCCGGGAGCTATATGGGCCATAGTGGGCCTTAGTGGAAAAGAGAAGGGGCTGCCCTAGATGGGCTGCGCGCCTCCCCCTTCCCCTAGTCCTATTAGGACTAGGAGAGGTGGCCGGCCCCCTCCTCCTCTTTTCCCCCTCCGCGAATCCTATTCCAACTAGGATTGGGGGGGGGGAATCCTACTCCCAGAGGGAGTAGGACTCTCCTGGCGCGCCAAGCTTGGACGGCCAACCTCCCCCCTCTAGTCCTTTATATACTGAGGTAGAGGCACCCTAGAACACACAAGTTGATCCACGTGATCTATTCCTTAGCCGTGTGCGGTGCCCCCTGCCACCATATTCCTCGATAATACTGTAGTGGAGTTTAGGCGAAGCCCTGCTGCTGTAGTTCATCAAGATCGTCACCACGCCGTCATGCTGACGGAACTCTTCCCCGACACTTTGCTGGATCGGAGTCCGGGAATCGTCATCGAGCTGAACGTGTGCTCAAACTCGGAGGTGCCGTAGTTTCGGTGCTTGATCGGTTGGATTGTGAAGACGTACGACTACTTCCTCTACGTCGTGTCATCACTTCCGCAGTCAGTCTGTGTTGGGTACGTAGACAACACTCTCCCCTCTCGTTGCTATGCATCACATGATCTTGCGTGTGCGTAGGAATTTTTTTGAAATTACTACGAAACCCAACAGTGGCATCCGAGCCTAGGTTATTTATGTTGATGTTATATGCACGAGTAGAACACAAGTAAGTTGTGGGCGATATAAGTCATACTGCCTACCAGCATGTCATACTTTGGTTCGGCGGCATTGTTGGACGAGACGACCCGGACCAACCTTACGCGTACGCTTACGCGAGACCGGTTCCCCCGACGTGCTTTGCACATAGGTGGCTTGCGGGCGACTGTCTCTCCAACTTTAGTTGAACCAAGTATGGCTACGCCCGGTCCTTACGAAGGTTAAAACGGAGTTTGTTTGACAAACTATCGTTGTGGTTTTGATGTGTAGGTGAGATTGGTTCTTGCTTAAGCCCATAGAAGCCACGTAAAACTTGCAACAACAAAGTAGAGGACGTCTAACTTGTTTTTGCAGGGCATGTTGTGATGTGATATGGTCAAAGCATGATGCTAAATTTTATTGTATGAGATGATCATGTTTTGTAACCGAGTTATCGGCAACTGGCAGGAGCCATATGGTTGTCGCTTTATTGTATGCAATGCAATCGCGATGTAATGCTTTACTTTATTACTAAGCGGTAGTGATAGTCGTGGAAGCATAAGATTGGCGAGACGACAACGATGCTACGATGGAGATCAAGGTGTCGCGCCGGTGACGATGGTGATCACACGGTGCTTCGGAGATGGAGATCATAAGCACAAGATGATGGCCATATCATATCACTTATATTGATTGCATGTGATGTTTATCTTTTTATGCATCTTATCTTGCTTTGATTGACGGTAGCATTATAAGATGATCTCTCACTAAATTATCAAGAAGTGTTCTCCCTAGTATGCACCGTTGCCAAAGTTCGTCGTGCCCAGACACCACGTGATGATCGGGTGTGATAAGCTCTACGTCCATCTACAACGGGTGCAAGCCAGTTTTGCACACGCAGAATACTCAGGTTAAACTTGACGAGCCTAGCATATGCAGATATGGCCTCGGAACACGGAGACCGAAAGGTCGAGCGTGAATCATATAGTAGATATGATCAACATAACGATGTTCACCATTGAAAACTACTCCATCTCACGTGATGATCGGTTATGGTTTAGTTGATTTGGATCACGTAATCACTTAGAAGATTAGAGGGATGTCTATCTAAGTGGGAGTTCTTAAGTAATATGATTAATTGAACTTAAATTTATCATGAACTTAGTCCCTGATAGTATCTTGCTTATTTATGTTGATTGTAGATAGATGGCTCGTGCTGTTGTTCCGTTGAATTTTAATGCGTTCCTTGAGAAAGCAAAGTTGAAAGATGATGGTAGCAATTACACGGACTGGGTCCGTAACTTGAGGATTATCCTCATTGCTGCACAGAAGAATTACGTCCTGGAAGCACCGCTGGGTGCCAGGCCTGCTGCTGGAGCAACACCAGATGTTATGAATGTCTGGCAGAGCAAAGCTGATGACTACTCGATAGTTCAGTGTGCCATGCTTTACGGCTTAGAATCGGGACTTCAACGATGTTTTGAACATCATGGAGCATATGAGATGTTCCAGGAGTTGAAGTTAATATTTCAAGCAAATGCCCGGATTGAGAGATATGAAGTCTCCAATAAGTTCTATAGCGGCAAGATGGAGGAGAACAGTTCTGTCAGTGAGCATATACTCAAAATGTCTGGGTATAATAATCACTTGATTCAATTGGGAGTTAATCTTCCGGATGATTGCGTCATTGACAGAATTCTCCAATCACTGCCACCAAGCTACAAGAGCTTCGTGATGAACTATAATATGCAAGGGATGAACAAGACTATTCCCGAGCTCTTCGCGATGCTGAAAGCTGCGGAGGTAGAAATCAAGAAGGAGCATCAAGTGTTGATGGTTAACAAAACCACTAGTTTCAAGAAAAAGGGCAAAGGGAAGAAGAAGGGGAACTTCAAGAAGAACAGCAAGCAAGTTGCTGCTCAGGAGAAGAAACCCAAGTCTGGACCTAAGCCTGAAACTGAGTGCTTCTACTGCAAGCAGACTGGTCACTGGAAGCGGAACTGCCCCAAGTATTTGGCGGATAAGAAGGATGGCAAGGTGAACAAAGGTATATGTGATATACATGTTATTGATGTGTACCTTACTAGAGCACGCAGTAGCACCTGGGTATTTGATACTGGTTCTGTTGCTAATATTTGCAACTCGAAACAGGGACTACAGAATAAGCGGGCACTGGCAAAGGACGAGGTGACGATGCGCGTGGGAAACGGTTCCAAAGTCGATGTGATCGCGGTCGGCACACTACCTCTACATCTACCTTCGGGATTAATATTAGACCTAAATAATTGTTATTTGGTGCTAGCGTTGAGCATGAACATTATATCTGGATCTTGTTTAATGCGAGACGGTTATTCATTTAAATCAGAGAATAATGGTTGTTCTATTTATATGAATAATATCTTTTATGGTCATGCACCCTTGAAGAGTGGTCTATTCTTATTGAATCTCGATAGTAGTAATACACATATTCATAATGTTGAAGCCAAAAGATGCAGAGTTGATAATGAAAGTGCAACTTATTTGTGGCACTGCCGTTTAGGTCATATCGGTGTAAAGCGCATGAAGAAACTCCATACTGATGGACTTTTGGAACCACTTGATTATGAATCACTTGGTACTTGCGAACCGTGCCTCATGGGCAAGATGACTAAAACACCGTTCTCCGGTACTATGGAGAGAGCAACAAATTTGTTGGAAATCATACATACCGATGTATGTGGTCCGATGAATATTGAGGCTCGTGGCGGATATCGTTATTTTCTCACCTTCACAGATGATTTAAGCAGATATGGGTATATCTACTTAATGAAACATAAGTCTGAAACATTTGAAAAGTTCAAAGAATTTCAGAGTGAAGTTGAAAATCATCGTAACAAGAAAATAAAGTTTCTGCGATCTGATCGTGGAGGAGAATATTTGAGTTACGAGTTTGGTGTACATTTGAAAACTTGTGGAATAGTTTCGCAACTCACGCCACCCGGAACACCACAGCGTAATGGTGTGTCCGAACGTCGTAATCATACTTTACTGGATATGGTGCGATCTATGATGTCTCTTACCGATTTACCGCTATCATTTTGGGGATACGCTCTAGAGACGGCCGCATTCACATTAAATAGGGCACCATCAAAATCCGTTGAGATGACGCCTTATGAACTGTGGTTTGGCAAAAAACCAAAGTTGTCATTTCTTAAAGTTTGGGGCTGCGATGCTTATGTGAAAAAGCTTCAACCTGATAAACTCGAACCCAAATCGGAGAAATGTGTCTTCATAGGATACCCAAAGGAAACTGTTGGGTACACCTTCTATCACAGATCCGAAGGCAAGACATTCGTTGCTAAGAATGGATCCTTTCTAGAGAAGGAGTTTCTCTCGAAAGAAGTGAGTGGGAGGAAAGTAGAACTTGACGAGGTAACTGTACCTGCTCCCTTACTGGAAAGTAGTACATCACAGAAAATTGTTTCAGTAACACCTACACCAGTTAGTGAGGAAGCCAATGATAATGATCATGAAACTTCATATCAAGATACTACTGAACCTCGTAGATCAACCAGAGTAAGATCCGCACCAGAGTGGTACGGTAATCCTGTTCTGGAAGTCATGCTACTAGATCATGATGAACCTACGAACTATGAAGAAGCGATGGTGAGCCCAGATTCCGCAAAGTGGCTTGAAGCCATGAAATCTGAGATGGGATCCTTGTATGAGAACAAAGTATGGACTTTGGTTGACTTGCCCGATGATCGGCAAGCAATTGAGAATAAATGGATCTTTAAGAAGAAGACTGACGCTGATGGTAATGTTACTGTCTACAAAGCTCGACTTGTCGCAAAAGGTTTTTGGCAAGTTCAAGGGATTGACTACTATGAGACCTTCTCACCCGTAGCGATGCTTAAGTCCGTCCGAATCATGTTAGCAATTGCCGCATTTTATGATTATGAAATTTGGCAGATGGATGTCAAAACTGCATTCCTGAATGGATTTCTGGAAGAAGAGTTGTATATGATGCAACCGGAAGGTTTTGTCGATCCAAAGGGAGCTAACAAAGTGTGCAAGCTCCAGCGATCCATTTATGGACTGGTGCAAGCCTCTCGGAGTTGGAATAAACGTTTTGATAGTGTGATCAAAGCATTTGGTTTTATACAGACTTTCGGAGAAGCCTGTATTTACAAGAAAGTGAGTGGGAGCTCTGTAGCATTTCTGATATTGTATGTGGATGACATATTGCTGATTGGAAATGATATAGAATTTCTGGATAGCATAAAGGGATACTTGAATAAAAGTTTTTCAATGAAAGACCTCGGTGAAGCTGCTTACATATTAGGCATTAAGATCTATAGAGATAGATCAAGACGCTTAATTGGACTTTCACAAAGCACATACCATGACAAAATTTTGAAGAAGTTCAAAATGGATCAAGCAAAGAAAGGGTTCTTGCCTGTGTTACAAGGTGTGAAGTTGAGTAAGACTCAATGCCTGACCAATGCAGAAGATAGAGAGAATGTGAAAGATGTTCCCTATGCATCAGCCATAGGATCTATCATGTATTCAATGCTGTGTACCAGACCTGATGTGTGCCTTGCTATAAGTTTAGCAGGGAGGTACCAAAGTAATCCAGGAGTGGATCACTGGACAGCGGTCAAGAACATCCTGAAATACCTGAAAAGGACTAAGGATATGTTTCTCGTATATGGAGGTGACAAAGAGCTCACCGTAAAAGATTACGTTGATGCAAGCTTTGACACTGATCTGGACGATTCTAAATCGCAAACCGGATACGTGTTTACATTAAACGATGGAGCTGTCAATTGGTGCAGTTCTAAACAAAGCGTCGTAGCGGGATCTACATGTGAAGCGGAGTACATAGCTCCTTCGGAAGCAGCGAACGAAGGAGTCTGGATGAAGGAGTTCATATCCGATCTAGGTGTCATACCTAGTGCATCGGGTCCAATGAAAATCTTTTGTGACAATACTGGTACAATTGCCTTGGCAAAGGAATCCAGATTTCACAAAAGGACCAAACACATCAAGAGACACTTCAATTCCATCCAGGATCTAGTCCAGGTGGGAGACATAGAGATTTGCAAGATACATACGGATCTGAATGTTGCAGACCCGTTGACTAAGCCTCTTCCACGAGCAAAACATGACCAGCACCAAGGCTCCATGGGTGTTAGAATCATTACAGTGTAATCTAGATTATTGACTCTAGTGCAAGTGGGAGACTGAAGGAAATATGCCCTAGAGGCAATAATAAAGTTATTATTTATTTCCTTATATCATGATAAATGTTTATTATTCATGCTAGAACTGTATTAACCGGAAATATAATACATGTGTGAATACATAGACAAACAGAGTGTCACTAGTATGCCTCTACTAGACTAGCTCGTTAATCAAAGATGGTTATGTTTCCTAACCATAGACAAAGGAGTTGTTATTTGATTAACGAAGTCACATCATTAGTTGAATGATCTGATTGACATGACCCATTCCATTAGCTTAGCACCCGATCGTTTAGTATGTTGCTATTGCTTTTCTTCATGACTTATACATGTTCCTATGACTATGAGATTATGCAACTCACGTTTACCGGAGGAACACCTTGGGTGCTACCAAACGTCACAACGTAACTGGGTGATTATAAAGGAGCATTACAGGTGTCTCCAAAGGTAGATGTTGGGTTGGCGTATTTCGAGATTAGGATTTGTCACTCCGATTGTCGGAGAGGTATCTCTGGGCCCTCTCGGTAATGCACATCACATAAGCCTTGCAAGCATTGCAACTAATGAGTTAGTTGCGAGATGATGTATTACGGAACGAGTAAAGAGACTTGCCGGTAACGAGATTGAACTAGGTATTGTTGGAAATATGCCCTAGAGGCAATAATAAATTGATTATTATTATATTTCCTTGTTCATGATAATTGTTTATTATCCATGCTAGAATTGTATTGATAGGAAACTCAGATACATGTGTGGATACATAGACAACACCATGTCCCTAGTAAGCCTCTAGTTGACTAGCTCGTTAATCAATAGATGGTTATGGTTTCCTGACCATGGACATTGGATGTCGTTGATAACGGGATCGCATCATTAGGAGAATGATGTGATGGACAAGACCCAATCCTAAGCCTAGCACAAGATCATGTAGTTCGTATGCTAAAGCTTTTCTAATGTCAAGTATCATTTCCTTAGACCATGAGATTGTGCAACTCCCGGATACCGTAGGAGTGCTTTGGGTGTGCCAAACGTCACAACGTAACTGGGTGGCTATAAAGGTACACTACGGGTATCTCTGAAAGTGTCTGTTGGGTTGGCACGAATCGAGATTGGGATTTTGTCACTCCGTGGAAACGGAGAGGTATCTCTGGGCCCACTCGGTAGGACATCATCATAATGTGCACAATGTGACCAAGGGGTTGATCACGGGATGATGTGTTATGGAACGAGTAAAGAGACTTGCCGGTAACGAGATTGAACAAGGTATCGGTATACCGACGATCGAATCTCGGGCAAGTACCATACCGCTAGACAAAGGGAATTGTATACGGGATTGATTGAGTCCTTGACATCGTGGTTCATCCGATGAGATCATCGTGGAACATGTGGGAGCCAACATGGGTATCCAGATCCCGCTGTTGGTTATTGACCGGAGAACATCTCGGTCATGACTACATGTCTCCCGAACCCGTAGGGTCTACACACTTAAGGTTCGATGACGCTAGGGTTATAAAGGAAGTTTGTATGTGGTTACCGAATGTTGTTCGGAGTCCCGGATGAGATCCCGGACATCACGAGGAGTTCCGGAATGGTCCGGAGGTAAAGATTTATATATAGGAAGTCCTGTTTCGGCCATCGGGACAAGTATCGGGGTCATCGGTATTGTACCGGGACCACCGGAAGGGTCCCGGGGGCCCACCGGGTGGGGCCACCTGCCCCGGGGGGCCACATGGGCTGTAGGGGGTGCGCCTTGGCCTACATGGGCCAAGGGCACCAGCCCCAAGAGGCCCATGCGCCTAGGGAACCCTAGAGGGAAGAGTCCTAAAGGGGGAAGGCACCTCCGAGGTGCCTTGGGGAGGATGGACTCCTCCCCCCCTCTTGGCCGCACCCCTTTCTTGGAGTAAGGGGCAAGGCTGCGCCTCCCCCCTCTCCCCTGCCCCTATATATAGTGGAGGGGAGGGAGGGCATCCATACCTGAGCCCTTGGCGCCTCCCTCCCTCCCGTGACACCTCCTCCTCTCCCGTAGGTGCTTGGCGAAGCCCTGCAGGATTGCCACGCTCCTCCATCACCACCACGCCGTTGTGCTGCTGCTGGATGGAGTCTTCCTCAACCTCTCCCTCTCTCCTTGCTGGATCAAGGCGTGGGAAACATCGTCGAGCTGTACGTGTGTTGAACGCGGAGGTGCCGTCCGTTCGGCACTAGGATCATCGGTGATCTGAATCACGACGAGTACGACTCCATCAACCCCGTTCACTTGAACGCTTCCGCTTAGCGATCTACAAGGGTATGTAGATGCACTCTCCTTTCTACTCGTTGCTGGTCTCTCCATAGATAGATCTTGGTGATTCGTAGGAAAAATTTTGAATTTCTGCTACGTTCCCCAACAGTGGCATCATGAGCTAGGTCTATTGCGTAGATTCTTTGCACGAGTAGAACACAAAGTAGTTGTGGGCGTCGATATTGTTCAATATGCTTGCCGTTACTAGTCTTATCTTGATTCGGCGGCATCGTGGGATGAAGCGGCCCGGACCAACCTTACACGTACGCTTACGTGAGACTGGTTCCACCGACAAACATGCACTAGTTGCATAAGGTGGCTGGCGGGTGTCTGTCTCTCCCACTTTAGTCGGATCGGATTCGATGAAAAGGGTCCTTATGAAGGGTAAATAGCAATTGGCATATCACGTTGTGGTTCATGCGTAGGTAAGAAACGTTCTTGCTAGAAACCCATAGCAGCCACGTAAAACATGCAAACAACAATTAGAGGACGTCTAACTTGTTTTTGCAGGGTATGCTATGTGATGTGATATGGCCAAAAAGGATGTGATGAATGATATATGTGATGTATGAGATTGATCATGTTCTTGTAATAGGAATCACGACTTGCATGTCGATGAGTATGACAACCGGCAGGAGCCATAGGAGTTGTCTTTATTTATTTGTGACCTGCGTGTCAACTTAAACGTCATGTAATTACTTTACTTTATTGCTAACCGTTAGCCATAGTAGTAGAAGTAATAGTTGGCGAGTCAACTTCATGAAGACACGATGATGGAGATCATGATGATGGAGATCATGGTGTCATGCCGGTGACGATGATGATCATGGAGCCCCGAAGATGGAGATCAAAAGGAGCAAAGTGATGATGGCCATATCATGTCACTATTTGATTGCATGTGATGTTTATCATGTTTATACATCTTATTTGCTTAGAACGACGGTAGTAAATAAGATGATCCCTTACAACAATTTCAAGAAGTGTTCTCCCCTAACTGTGCACCGTTGCGACAGTTCGCTGTTTCAAAACATCACGTGATGATCGGGTGTTTTATTCAGACGTTCAAATACAACGGGTGTTGACGAGCCTAGCATGTACAGACATGGCCTCGGAACACATGCAAAACACTTAGCGTTAACTTGACGAGCCTAGCATGTACAGACATGGCCTCGGAACACGGAGACCGAAAGGTCGAACATGAGTCGTATAGAAGATACGATCAACATGAAGATGTTCACCGATGATGACTAGTCCGTCTCACGTGATGATCGGACACGGCCTAGTTTGACTCGGATCATGTAATCACTTAGATGACTAGAGGGATGTCTATCTGAGTGGGAGTTCATAAGATGAACTTAATTATCCTGAACATAGTCAAAAGACCTTTTGAGTTCTACTGTTTAGATATGTTCCTAGAGAAAAATTAGTTGAAAGTTGATAGTAGCAATTATGCGGACTAGGTCCGTAAACTGAGGATTGTCCTCATTGCTTCATAGAAGGCTTATGTCCTTAATGCACCGCTCAGTGTGCTGAACCTCGAACGTTGTCTGTGGTTGTTGCGAACATCTGACATACACGTTTTGATAACTACGTGATAGTTCAGTTAAACGGTTTAGAGTTGAGGCACCAAAGACATTTTTGAAACATCGCGAAACATATGAGATGTTTTGAGGGCTGAAATAGGGATTTCAGGCTCGTGCCCATGTCAAGAGGTATAAGACCTCCGATGACTTTCTTAACCTGCAAACTAAGGAGAAAAGCTCAATTGTTGAGCTTGTGCTCAGATTGTCTGAGTACAACAATCATTTGAATCGAGTGGGAGTTGATCTTCCAGATAAGACAGTGATGGTTCTCCAAAGTCATTGCCACCAAGCTGTTAGAGCTTCGTGATGAACTATAACATATCAGGGATAGATATGATGATCCTTGAGGTATTCGCGATGTTTGACACCGCGAAAGTAGAAATCAAGAAGGAGCATCAATTGTTGATGGTTGGTGAAACCACTAGTTTCAAGAAGGGCAAGGGCAAGAAGGGATACTTCATGAAACGGCAAATCAGCTGCTGCTCTAGTGAAGAAACCCAAGGTAAAACCCAAACCCGAGACTAAGTGCTTCTGTAATAAGGGGAACAACCACTAGAGCAGAATTACCCTAGATACTTGGTAGATAAGAAGGCTGGCAAGGTCGATAGAAGTATATTGGATATACATTGTGTTAATGTGTACTTTGCTAGTACTCCTAGTAGCACCAGGGTATTAGATACTGGTTCGGTTGCTAAGTGTTAGTAACTCGAAACAAAAGGCTACGGAATAAACGGAGACTAGCTAAAGGTGAGCTGACGATATGTGTTGGAAGTTTTTTCCAAGCTTGATATGATCAAGCATCGCACGCTCCCTCTACCAAAGAGATTGCTGTTAAACCTAAATAATTGTTATTTGGTGTTTGCGTTGAGCATAGACATGATTGGATTACGTCTATCACAATACGGTTATTCATTTAAGGAGAATAATGGTTACTCTGTTTACTTGAATAATACCTTCAATGGTCTTACACCTAAAATGAATGGTTTATTAAATCTCGATCGTAGTGATACACATGTTCATGCCAAAAGATAGTAATGATAGTACCACCTACTTGTGGCACTGCCACGTAAGTCATATCGGTATAAAACGCATGAAGAAGCTCCATATTGATGGATCTTTGGGCTCACTCGTTTTTGAAAAGTTTGAGACATGCGAACCATGTCTATTGGTGTATATGCATGAAGAAACTCCATGCAAATGGACCGTTTTGACTCACTTGATTTTGAATCACTTGGGACATGCAAATCATACCACATGGGCAAGATGACTGAAAAGCCTCGTTTTTCAGTAAGATGGAACAAGATAGCAACTTGTTGGAAGTAACACATTTTGATGTGTGCAGTCCAATGAGTGCCGAGGCATGCAGTGAATATCGTTATGTTCTTACTTCACAGATGATTCGAGTATATTTACTTGACGAATCACGAGTCTGAATTATTGAAAGGTTCAAGTAATTTCAGTGTGAAGTTGAAAGATCGTCGTGACAAGAGGATAAAAGATCTATGATATGATCATAGAGATGAATATCTGAATCACGAGTTTGGCACAGAATTAAGACATTGTGGAAATTGTTTCACAACTAATACAGCCTGGAACACCATAGTGTGATGGTGTGTCCAAACATCATAACTGCACCCTATTGGATATGATGCGTACCATGATGTCTCTTATCGAATTACCACTATTGTTCATGGGTTAGGCATTAGAGACAACCACATTCACTTTAAATAGGGCACCACGTAATTCCGTTGAGACGACACCGTATGAACTATGGTTTGGAGAAACCTAAGTTGCCGTTTCTTGAAAGTTTGGGGCTGCGACGCTTATGTGAAAAGGTTTCACGTTGATAAGCTCGAGCCCAAAGCAGATAAAATGCATCTTCATAGGACACCCAAAAACAGTTGAGTATACCTCCTAATTCAGATCCGAAAGCAATAGGGATTGTTTCTTGAATCGGGTCCTTTTTCGAGGAAAGGTTTCTCTCGAAAAGTTGAAGTGGGAGGATGGTGGAGACTTGATGAGGTTATTGAACCGTCACTTCAACAACTGTGTAGCAGGGCACAGGAAGTTGTTCCTGTGGCACGTACACCAACTGAAGTGGAAGCTTATGATAGTGATCATGAAACTTCGGATCGAGTCACTACCAAACCTCGTGGGATGACAAGGATGCGTACTACTTCAGAGTGGTACGTAATCCTGTCTTGGAAGTCATGTTGCTAGACAACAATGAACCTACGAGCTATGGAGAAGCGATGGTGGGCCCGGATTCCGATAAATGGCTCAAGGCCATAAAACCCGAGAGAGGATCCATGTATGAAAACAAAGTGTAGACTTTGGAAGAACTACTTGATGGTCGTAAGGCTGTTAGGTACATATGGATTTTGAAAGGAAGACAGACAATGATGGTAAGTGTCACCATTGAGAAAGCTCGACTTGTCGTTAAGATGTTTTTCGACAAGTTCAAGGAGTTGACTATGATGAGACTTTCACACTCGTAGCGATGCTAAGAGTCTGTTGGAATTATATTAGCAATTACTGCATTATTTATGAAATCTTGCAGATAGGATGTCAAAACATTGTTTCCTTGACGATTCTTGAGGAAAGGTTGTATGTGATACAACCGGAAGGTTTTGTCTATCCTGAAATATGCTAATAAGTATGCAAAGCTCCAGCAATCCCTCTGAGGACTGGAGTGAGCATCTCGGAGTTGGAATGTATGCTTTGATGATGATCAAAGATTTTGGGTGTATACAAAGTTTATGAGAAACTTGTATTTCCAAAGAAGTGAGTGGGAGCACTATAGAATTTCTGATAAGTATATGTTGTTGACATATTGATGATCAGAAATGATGTAGAATTTCTAGAAAGCATATAGGGTTATTTGAAAGGTGTCTTTCAATAGAAAACCTGGATTAAGCTACTTAAACATTGAGCATCAAGACCTATGAGGATAGATCAAAAACGCTTAATGGTACTTTCAAATGAGCACATACCTTGACATGATCTTGAAGGTGTTCAAGGTGGATCAGTCAAAGAAGGAGTTCTTGCCTGAGTTGTAAGGTATGAAGTTAAGACTTAAAGCTCGACCACGGCAGAATAGAGAGAAAGGACGAAGGTCGTCCCCTATGCTTAAGACATAGGCTCTACAGTATGCTATGCTGTGTACCGCACCTGAAGTGTGCCTTGCCATGAGTCAGTCAAGGGGTACAAGAGTGATCCAAGAATGGATCATAGTACAGCGGTCAAAGTTATCCTTACTAACTAGTGGACTAAGGAATTTTCTCGATTATGGAGGTGGTAAAAGAGTTTGTCGTAAAGGGTTACGTCGATGCAAGCTTGACACCTATCCGGATAGCTCTGAGTAGAGATACCGGATACGTATAATGGAACAACAATTTAGAATAGCTCCAAGTAGAACAGTTATTTGGAATAGCTCCAAATAGAACGTGGTAGCTGCATCTAGGAGATGACATAGAGATTTGTAAAGCACACACGGATCTGAAAGGTTCAGACCCGTTGACTATAACCTCTCTCACAAGCATAACATGATCAAACCCAGAACTCATCGAGTGTTAATCACATGGTAAATGTGAACTAGATTATTGACTCTAGTAAACTCTTTGGGTGTTAGTCACATGGGGATGTGACCTTGAGTGTTAATCACATATCGATGTGAACTAGATTATTGACTCTAGTGCAAGTGGGAGACTGTTGGAAATATGCCCTAGAGGCAATAATAAATTGATTATTATTATATTTCCTTGTTCATGATAATTGTTTATTATCCATGCTAGAATTGTATTGATAGGAAACTCAGATACATGTGTGGATACATAGACAACACCATGTCCCTAGTAAGCCTCTAGTTGACTAGCTCGTTAATCAATAGATGGTTATGGTTTCCTGACCATGGACATTGGATGTCGTTGATAACGGGATCGCATCATTAGGATAATGATGTGATGGACAAGACCCAATCCTAAGCCTAGCACAAGATCATGTAGTTCGTATGCTAAAGCTTTTCTAATGTCAAGTATCATTTCCTTAGACCATGAGATTGTGCAACTCCCGGATACCGTAGGAGTGCTTTGGGTGTGCCAAACGTCACAACGTAACTGGGTGGCTATAAAGGTACACTACGGGTATCTCTGAAAGTGTCTGTTGGGTTGGCACGAATCGAGATTGGGATTATGTCACTCCGTGTAAACGGAGAGGTATCTCTGGGCCCACTCGGTAGGACATCATCATAATGTGCACAATGTGACCAAGGGGTTGATCACGGGATGATGTGTTACGGAACGAGTAAAGAGACTTGCCGGTAACGAGATTGAACAAGGTATCGGTATACCGACGATCGAATCTCGGGCAAGTACCATACCGTTAGACAAAGGGAATTGTATACGGGATTGATTGAGTCCTTGACATCGTGGTTCATCCGATGAGATCATCGTGGAACATGTGGGAGCCAACATGGGTATCCAGATCCCGCTGTTGGTTATTGACCGGAGAACATCTCGGTCATGACTACATGTCTCCCGAACCCGTAGGGTCTACACACTTAAGGTTCGATGACGCTAGGGTTATAAAGGAAGTTTGTATGTGGTTACCGAATGTTGTTCGGAGTCCCGGATGAGATCCCGGACGTCACGAGGAGTTCCGGAATGGTCCGGAGGTAAAGATTTATATATAGGAAGTCCTGTTTCGGCCATCGGGACAAGTTTCGGGGTCATCGGTATTGTACCGGGACCACCGGAAGGGTCCCGGGGGCCCACCGGGTGGGGCCACCTGCCCCGGGGGGCCACATGGGCTGTAGGGGGTGCGCCTTGGCCTACATGGGCCAAGGGCACCAGCCCCTAGAGGCCCATGCGCCAAGAAATAGGAAAAAGGGGAGAGTCCTAAAGGGGGAAGGCACCTCCGAGGTGCCTTGGGGAGGATGGACTCCTCCCCCCCTCTTGGCCGCACCCCTTTCTTGGAGTAAGGGGCAAGGCTGCGCCTCCCCCCTCTCCCCTGCCCCTATATATAGTGGAGGGGAGGGAGGGCATCCATACCTGAGCCCTTGGCGCCTCCCTCCCTCCCGTGACACCTCCTCCTCTCCCGTAGGTGCTTGGCGAAGCCCTGCAGGATTGCCACGCTCCTCCATCACCACCACGCCGTTGTGCTGCTGCTGGATGGAGTCTTCCTCAACCTCTCCCTCTCTCCTTGCTGGATCAAGGCGTGGGAGACATCGTCGAGCTGTACGTGTGTTGAACGCGGAGGTGCCGTCCGTTCGGCACTAGGATCATCGGTGATCTGAATCACGACGAGTACGACTCCATCAACCCCGTTCATTTGAACGCTTCCGCTTAGCGATCTACAAGGGTATGTAGATGCACTCTCCTTTCTACTCATTGCTGGTCTCTCCATAGATAGATCTTGGTGATTCGTAGGAATTTTTTTGAATTTCTGCTACGTTCCCCAACAGGTATTGGATACCGACGATCGAATCTCGGGCAAGTAACATACCGATGACAAAGGGAACAACTTATGTTGTTATGCGGTCTGACCGATAAAGATCTTCGTAGAATATGTAGGAGCCAATATGGGCATCCAGGTCCCGCTATTGGTTATTGACCGGAGACGTGTCTCGGTCATGTCTACATCGTTCTCGAACCCGTAGGGTCCGCACGCTTAAGGTTACGATGACAGTGATATTATGAGTTTATGCATTTTGATGTACCGAAGGTTGTTCGGAGTCCCGGATGTGATCACGGACATGACGAGGAGTCTCGAAATGGTCGAGACGTAAAGATTGATATATTGGAAGCCTATATTTGGATATCAGAAGTGTTCCGGGTGAAATCGGGATTTTACCGGAGTACCGGGAGGGTTACCGGAACCCCCCGGGAGCTATATGGGCCATAGTGGGCCTTAGTGGAAAAGAGAAGGGGCTACCCTAGATGGGCTGCACGCCTCCCCCTTCCCCTAGTCCTATTAGGACTAGGAGAGGTGGCCGGGCCCCTCCTCCTCTTTTCCCCCTCCGCGAATCCTATTCCAACTAGGATTGAGGGGGGGGGGGAATCCTACTCCCAGAGGGAGTAGGACTCTCCTGGCGCACCAAGCTTGGCCGGCCAGCCTCCCCCCTCTAGTCCTTTATATACTTAGGTAGAGGCACCCTAGAACACACAAGTTGATCCACGTGATCTATTCCTTAGCCTTGTGCGGTGCCCCCTGCCACCATATTCCTCGATAATACTGTAGCGGAGTTTAGGCGAAGCCCTGCTGCTGTAGTTCATCAAGATCGTCACCACGCCGTCATGCTGACGGAACTCTTCCCCGACACTTTGCTGGATCGGAGTCCGGGGATCGTCATCGAGCTGAACGTGTGCTCGAACTCGGAGGTGCCGTAGTTTCGGTGCTTGATCGGTTGGATTGTGAAGATGTATGACTACTTCCTCTATGTCGTGTCATCGCTTCCGCAGTCGGTCTGCGTTGGGTACGTAGACAACACTCTCCCCTCTCGTTGCTATGCATCACATGATCTTGCGTGTGCGTAGGAAATTTTTTGAAATTACTACGAAACCCAACAGTTTATGTTGACACGCAGGTCATAAATAAATTGAGACAACTCCTATGGCTCCTGCTGGTTGTCATACTCATCGACATACAAGTCGTGATTCCTATTACAAGAACATGATCAATCTCATACATCATATATCATTCATCACATTCTTATTGGCCATATCACATCACATAGCATACCCTGCAAAAACAAGTTAGACGTCCTCTAATTGTTGTTTGCATGTTTTACGTGGCTGCTATGGGTTTCTAGCAAGAACGTTTCTTACCTACGCAAAACCACAACGTGATATGCCAATTGCTATTTACCCTTCATAAGGACCCTTTTCATCGAATCCGATCCGACTAAAGTGGGAGAGACAGACACCCGCCAGCCACCTTATGCAACTAGTGCATGTCAGTCGGTGGAACCGGTCTCACGTAAGCGTACGTGTAAGGTTGGTCCGGGCCGCTTCATCCCACAATGCCGCCGAATCAAGATTGGACTAGTAACGGTAAGCATATCGAACAAAATCAACGCCCACAATTACTTTGTGTTCTACTCATGCATAGTAACTACGCATAGACCTAGCTCTGATACCACTGTTGGGAAACGTAGCAGAAATTCAAAATTTTCCTACGTGTCACCAAGATCTATCTATGAAGAGACCAGCAACGAGGGGAAGGAGAGTGCATCTACATACCCTTGTAGATCGCTAAGCGGAAGCGTTCAAGAGAACGGGGTTGAAGGAGTCGTACTCGTCGTGATCCAAATCATCGGAGATCCTAGTGCCGAATGGACGGCACCTCTGCGTTCAACACACGTACAGCCCGGCGACGTCTCCCATGCCTTGATCCAGCAAGGAGAGAGGGAGAGGTTGAGGAAGACTCCATCCAGCAGCAGCACAACGGCGTGGTGGTGGTGGAGGAGCGTGGTGATCCAGCAGAGCTTCGCCAAGCACCGCGAGATACGAGGAGGGAGAGAGGTAGGGCTGCGCCAGCAAGAGGAGAGTAACTCGTGTGTATTGGGCAGCCCAAACCTCAACTATATATAGGGGGAGGGGAGGGGCTGTGCCCCCACCTAGGGTTCCCTCCCTAGGGGTGGCGGCAGCCCCCTAGATCCCATCTAGGGGCGGCCAAGGGGAGGGGAGAGGGGGAGGCGCACCAGGGTGGGCCTTAGGGCCCATCTGCCCTAGGGTTTGCCCCCTTCCCCTCTTCCTTGCGCCTTGGGCCTGGGTGGGGGGCGCACCAGCCCACCTGGGGCTGGTCCCCTCCCACACTTGGCCCATGCAGCCCTCCGGGGCTTGTGGCCCCACTTGGTGGACCCCCAGGACCCTTCCGGTGGTCCCGGTACGTTACCGATAAAACCCAAAACTTTTCCGGTGACCAAAACAGGACTTCCCATATATAAATATTTACCTCTAGACCATTCCGGAACTCCTCGTGACGTCCAGGATCTCATCCGGGACTCCGAACAACATTCGGTAACCACATACAAACTTCCTTTATAACCCTAGCGTCATCGAACCTTAAGTGTGTAGACCCTACGGGTTCGGGAACCATGCAGACATGACCGAGACATTCTCCGATCAATAACCAACAGCGGGATCTGGATACCCATGTTGGCTCCCACATACTCCACGATGATCTCATCGGATGAACCACAATGTCAAGAACTTAATCAATCCCGTATACAATTCCCTTTGTCTATCGGTACGATACTTGCCCAAGATTTGATCGTCGGTATCCCGATACCTTGTTCAATCTCGTTACCGGCAAGTCTCTTTACTCATTTCGTAACACATCATCCCGTGATCAACTCCTTGATCACATTGTGCACATTATGATGATGTCCTACCGAGTGGGCCCAGAGATACCTCTCCGTCACACGGAGTGACAAATCCCAGTCTCGATTCGTGCCAACCCAACAGACACTTTCGGAGATACCCGTAGTGCACCTTTATAGTCACCCAGTTACGTTGTGACGTTTGGCACACCCAAAGTATTCCTACAGTATCCGGGAGTTGCACAATCTCATGGTCTAAGGAAATGATACTTGACATTAGAAAAGCTTTAGCATACGAACTACATAATCTTGTGCTAGGCTTAGGATTGGGTCTTGTCCATCACATCATTCTCCTAATGACGTGATCCCGTTATCAATGACATCCAATGTCCATGGTCAGGAAACCGTAACCATCTGTTGATCAACAAGCTAGTCAACTAGAGGCTTACTAGGGACATGGTGTTGTCTATGTATCCACACATGTATCTGAGTTTCCTATCAATACAATTCTAGCATGGATAATAAACGATTATCATGAACAAGGAAATATAATAATAATCAATTTATTATTGCCTCTAGGGCATATTTCCAACACATAGGTATTTATATCATTATAACATGGCAAAAGAGATTTGAGATCACAATAATGATGTTTAGTGGCATTTTTGAGCATGTGTCTAATGAAGCGATGGCATTTTTGAGCAGTTGAAATTTCTAGTGGCAAAACTGAGTAGTGGGACACAACCGGTGGCATAACTGAACCCTAAAAAGAAAATCAAATAAGATTTTATTTTGGAGTTCTTGGCTAGTTTATTTGAATTTAGGAAAAATTGCATGTTTTTCAAAACTGCATTTTAGGGCCAAGAAAATGTTCATCTCATTCCAAATATTTTATTTAGGTGGTGAAAATTTATTTTGGCATTTCTAGAATTTTTCTTAGTCTCGGCGGAATTGTTTTTTTTAAACTGTTCGCGCACCTGACTGGGCCGAAGGCCCAGCCGAGCTGGGCCAAGCCCGCGGCGCCGCCGTTTCCCGCACCGGCTCGGGAACGGAGTCCCGAGCGAAGCCGCCGCTGTCGCTCGAGTCCGGGAGGAACACGCATCCCGAGACGGCCCCTTCCCCAAGCCGCGTCGCCCCCCTCTCGTAAATAGCCGCCGCCACCCCACCCCGCCACCTCGCCTCGCCCTGCCCCGCCTCCCACAGCCGCCTCGCCG
>NC_041388.1:715272774-715287778 GCF_002162155.2 Triticum dicoccoides | reverse complement strand
CACCGACGCCGCCGCCGACGCCGCCCCACCCCGCCGGAGCCCCGAGTCCCGCCGGAGTCCGACGAGGTAGCCCCGCCGTTTCGCCGCCGGTTTTCCGAAGAAAAACCGATCCGGTTTTATTTTTTGAAAACCCTAGGTTTTTATTTATTTATTTTATTAGATTGGTTTTATCGGTTCTTTTATTTAGCGAGCGTTCTCTCGTTCGTTCGTTTTAACGGATGAGTTCACCGTTTAGTTTCAGATAACGAACGTTTGTTCCTTAATCTGTTCGTTAGTTTTTCTTTTTCTCGGATTTTCCGCGATTATTTCTGATCGCGATTTCTGATCCGATTTTTGTTTTAGTTTAACTTTTCGCTCGTTTATCGGAATCAGGCGATTCAAGCGCCTAGAGTTTCGTCTCGAAACCCTCTTTCCGTTTAACCAACCCAAACAAGTTTTTGCTTCTGTAAAATTTGACTTAGTTCCAAATTAGTAATCGAAACTTGTTTTCTCTCGCCGTTTGACTTTCGTTGTTTCATTCGATTTGTTTCTTTTGCAAACCGGAGTTCTTAAGTTGAACTTTCTGGTTAGATCTTTTATTTGAGTTTTACCTGTGCATTAGATGAGTACTCATTGTATGCTTGTTTGTTTGTTTGCGTTAGAGTACCCGGAGTGCGCCGCTTGCTACTTTGAATCTCTAGGTTTCGCGGATCATCAGCAAGGCAAGTAACACTTTGATCATACCTCTTACTACCCAGTTTTATTGCATTAGATCAATCCTCGAACCATTGCATGATTATGATCTATTTAATATGTGGGTTTTGGGAAGTAGATGAGGTAGCACCTATTACCTGTTTTATTATCAAACACTGGGAGTTACTTCTACGTTTGCTTATGCCATGCTATGCTTGTAGACATGGATTGGGTTTGAGTGTATCCATGACAGATGTGAGAATGTTAATTAATGGTTCAACTTAAGGTGGCAACTTTAATACACATCTGGATGGATTGAGGCACCTGGGTATTCCAGCGATTGCCTGTTGTTTTTCTTTATGGACCGCCACCCAGGCTCAAAGGGATCATGAGATTATTCATACTAGAAACTTCCGTGTGCAGCCACAAGCTACTATGGGCTCTAGCATAGTTGATTAAGTCGTGCGAACTCTTACAGTGGTAGACTAGTAGATGTAGGGGAAAGTAGGTGTAACGGTCTACCCGATCATAAGGTGCTAGCGCTTCTGAAAGACTATGTCTTGGTCATCCGTTTTTCAAACACCATGTAGTGCGAGAATCCCAACGGAGGAGATCGAGTCTTGTGGGGAAAAGTGCGCAAACCTCTGCGGAGTGTATAAACTAATCATGGTTAGCTGCGTCCCCGGTTATGGACGTCTTGAGTATCTAGTACTTGGATTATCATGTGAATCTCATCATGTGACTTTAGTTAATTCTGTTGGGTTTTAATGATGATGTTTAATTGGGATTGAGAGGGTGTCTACGCTCTCAATGTTTAACAACTACCATGATAGTTAAATAAAATTTATTCCTTTGTAGTAGGAAAAAATTGGCTTTACGCAAAACTGTAACCATAGAGCTTTCCACCAGCCACATATGCATGTAGTATAGCCTATTTCTGTTCAGTACTCTCTATGTGTTACATTGCCAGCATATTCCATGTGCTGACCCATTTTCGGGCTGCAACGTTCATGTTGCGGACTTTTCAGACGACGAGTAAGGAGCTTTAGGTCATGGTTCTATACTCAGTGATGCCGTTGGAGTTGATGGACTCACTTATCTTCCAAGCCTTCCGATGTTATCGTTATTAGATGGCCTTAAGCCATATTATTTGTAATAAGTTCTCTTTTGAGACACTCGTTGTAATAAGTGTGTGATTGCTACTCTGTTATAAATCGTTCAAGTACTGTGCGTGTCAGCATTACTGATCCAGGGATGACACTGAAGCACAGAGATCAGACTGTTTGAGGTCTGGTCGCTATATGAAGGTCTCCACAAGGTATATTTGTTTCCAAGGAATTATGAGAAGTGCTTACTTTTTCGATCATTTTACCGTGCATTCTTCTTATACAGTGTATTTCAGGGTTCTTATACCATGTTGGTATTTACACAAAGTGCAATCTGATACCCAAAGATTTGACAGTCTTATTTAGACAATTTAGAGATTTTTCCCCCTCTGTTAGTTGTTTCCTCTTCAAATTGAGGAAATAAATGTATTCTTAACAATCATGCTCCCATTCTCCACAATGGAATCGTTCATTATAGCAAACTAGGAGTATTAATTTTTCTAATGGATAACTCTTTGGGTTCAAATACCTTTTTTCTCCTGCTGGTGATAATGAATATAGAAGGAGTTTGGCTCTGGAAAGTAAACACACATGTAAACTTAATTAAATCTCATTGTTATGGCAAACAGTATCTGAAATGCTAAGAAGTTGTGAGTGATGCCTACATGTATGAAGAAATAGGTGGATCATTTGTCCTTCTAACAAACAGGGTCATGTCAGATATTGAGATGATCCTTTGTTAAGATATATAAACCACTAGCAGATACTGAAACCAATGTTTGAGTTGTCCCTCTTAACAAACAGGGTAATGTCAGAGTATAAAATTCTGAAACCAATATTTCACTTAGCCATGCCCTTTAGCAGACAGCAATACGTGCACGTAGGAAACCTCACTTGTCTTGAGATGGATTGAATTTTATAGTAGCGTAGGTAGCCAAAGCTAGCTCGAATCACTGGATTGATTGATGGACTAGCAAGATATGCATATATGAAAGTTGATTGGGAGGCCATTGTCGACGCCGGAAGTAATAGCTGCCCGATGAATGCGCCGGAAGAGATCCCTGCGGAGCAATGGCGTCCACGAGCAGCTCTCGTGGTCATGGGCGTGCGAGGAGCTTGCACAAGGAAAGGATGGCATGCAGCACAAGGAAAGGATGGCATGCAGCCAGCGACGGTCGACGCGGCCGCTAGGGTAGCCTGTCGAGTCTTGTCTAAATTAACCTTCATTTAACATGTTGTATTATATGATGTGAAAAAGATGCCATAGAATTTGTAGTTAAAATCATTTTGCAATAGTCGCGGTTCTGTAAATAAAAAATATATTCTATGTTTAAAATTCTATTACATGAATTTTATGGTTCCAGTTACATTTGTGCACTAGAGTGTGGCTGATCGTTGAAGCAATGGAGAAGAAAATGGTGAATTTTATAGTCATGATCCTGATAACTTATTTTACATAGACAATGGTGAGCCAAGCGATAGCACATCGTAGATGGACATTCAAGGGCGAGGAAAGAAGGAAGAATACACATTGTATTTCTACAAGATTGGGGTTGTAGAAACAGATGGATAGCATAGGCAACATAGAAGAAAAAAAATTAATATCTGTGGCAACGTATGGACATTCAGCTAGTAGATATTATAAGGAAAGAAGTTGTACGAGATGTGACAAAAGTAGCTCTAAGTAAACTTTTTCTAAAAATTTAGAGCATCTCCAACAGCCGCGCCAAAAGGCGCGCGCGATAAACCGAGTTTTTAACGCGCGGGACGTTTTCGCGCGCTCCAGCGATGGCAGGAAACTAGCGCGCGAGAATCGTTTGCGCGCACGTGGAAAAAGGCGGCAGCTCGCACGCTATTTTTGGCGCACCGCTTCCGGCGCGCCTTTAAATTGTGGCGCTCGCCACACGGCTATTCCACACTCTCTCTTCCTCTTTCGCTGCCACGCGTGCCTCCCCCGCTTCCTTGCTGCTTCCTCGCCGCTCCAGCGTCCCGCCGCCGACACGCCACCATGCCGCCGAGGAGCATCGGGCTACCGCGGCGTCCGCCAGCGCCCCAACGGCTCGTACTACGCCGAGATCCGGTCCGGCGACGTCCGGCTCGGCCTCGGCACCTTCCTAATTGCGCACGAGGCCGCCCACGCGTACGACGCGGCGGCGTGGCGCCTAGACAGGCTGCGTGCGTAGATGAACTTCCAGGACGTCCACACGCGCCAACAGGCGCATGACGTCGCCCCTCCGCCTCGTCTTATCACGGACCAGGACCGTGCGGAGCACGCTCGGCGGCAGCACCGCCTCCTCATCGCTGAGGAGGACGAGCGGGCCATGGCGAAGTGGCGCCGGCGCCACCCGGAGGACGTCGCCGACGAGCAAGCTTACTGGGCGAAGCAGACGGCAAAGCGCCGCGCGGAACGGTTGGACAGACGTCGGCGGAAGGCCCTGGCGTTATCGCAGTACGATATCGTTGAAGCAGGTGGGCAGTCGATCTTTACGGATAATGATCCTCGTTGGGACGACATGTGACTCGATACCTCGGACCAGACGAGCGAGGACGATGATGATAATGACGAGTGGGAGTAGGTTGTAGTTGCATTGCACTATCTAGTAGTTTTTTTATGTCGTTGGACCGTAGTTTTATCTATTTATGATGCGAAACTATGTAAAATATCTATGTATCGTTTTTACCTATGAATTTTTATTTAGTATCGTTTTTACTTAAAAAATATGTGCGCAATGTTCGGCTGTTGGAGCTACGCGCGTGCTGCATGTGAGCGTGGCTGCTAGAGCTACACGCACGCTAAATTTTAGCGCGGCTGCTGGAGCCAGCGCTGGCCGCCGTGCTTTTCCCTCCATTCCTTTATCTAAGGTGTATTATTTTCAGCACAGTGACCAAGGCATATAGTTATGTAGTAGATAGGACAAAATTACCCTTGTCTAATTTGTATATTAGCGGCAAGTAAATCATTTAGGCTAGAAAAGGAAGAGATACATACAATCGGGAGAGAGATATTTTTTCTTTTCTTTCTCTACAAGGAAAGATACATGCAATCAGGTGAGAGATACTTTTCTTTTTCTGAAGGGCCAAGATTGGAATTATGAGAAATTAGAACAAATGCATCTTACGTTATGAAATTTTATAAAAAAGACAAATACAACTTATATAAAGAAACTGAGGGAGTATTTTTTGGGCGGGTGTTGGAGATGCTTTTAGCAAGTGGCAACTGAACCGAGGAGCGGCTAGGCCCATGAAGAGCCCACAACGTTTGCTTGCTAGAGTTAGGGTTCCACTTCCACCGCACCACCTCCCCTCCTCTCTCGCCCTCGCCCTCGCCCTCGCCGTCGCCGCCGCCGCCGCACAGCACAGCACAGCAGGGGGGGTTTGTTGGGTGGTGAAGGATGAGGCCGGTGTTCTGCGGCAACTTCGACTACGAGACGCGGCAATCGGACCTGGAGCGCCTCTTCTCAAAGTACGGACCCATCCGCCGCATCGACATGAAATCCGGTACGATTCTCCCTCCCCTGCCTGCCTGCCCTCTGCTCTGTGGATTATCACGTCATAAAATCTTCCCTGCTCTGCTCTGCTCTGCTCGTGTCCATAGATGATATTCAATTGCTCTGCTCTGCATACTACCTACACTAGTATGCTCTGCTCTGTGGATGAATGGATGAATGTTTCTACTGCCTGCAGGCTACGCCTTTGTCTACTTCCAAGACGAGCGCGATGCGGAGGATGCTATAAGGCGCCTTAGCAACGCCGAGTTTGGCCATACCAGCCGCAGGCTCTCCGTCGAATGGTCAAGGGTAACTTGCTCTTCTCTGTCTGTCTGTCTCTCTCTGTACCCTGATGATTTCGTTCGTGCTACAAGCAGACTCTTCTCCTCCTCTCATGCATGTCTCCCTTTCCTCCAGCAAGAGGAGCCGGTGCCCAAGAACCGCGACAGGCCTACAGGGGCTGATGCAAAGCCCACCAGGACGCTCTTTGTTATCAACTTTGACCCCATCCGCACCAAAGTCGTCGATATCGAGAGGCATTTTGAGCCCTACGGCAAGATTGCAAACATTCGTATCCGCAAGAACTTTGCTTTCGTGCAGTACGAGGCGCAGGAGGACGCCACCGTAGCCGTCAACAAGACCGACAAGAGGTACTGCCCATCCTCCATCCAGTATCAACAAATCAACAAACAATGCTGCAAATCTTGTATGACTCTTTACTTGTTGCCAAGTGCATTTCCACTTTGCTCTACACTATAGCCCTGGGCAGGCATGGCATTGCTGCTATTACTACTGCATCTAACAATGCACTGATTCTTCCGTCATTTCATTTGGGGTCCATAACATCTTCATACTGGATTCCCTCCCCCCCCGACTAGTTAGGTTATTTCGCACTGTGCTGAGGTCTCAAATTCTCTGCTACATCATGTGACTGATGCAATACCTGACATGCATTTTCATATGATAATTGGATGGGCTTTGTTCTTACAATAATTATTTTTACATCAATACGAAAGCAAAACTGTTAGGTAGGCTGCAATTTTTAGGCCCTCAAATATTATCTGCGCGCTTGCTCCACTGAAGCACCGTCAAGTCATTAACTCTCCAATATCGTAGGAATGCTTACTCTGCTCCACTGAGCCATCGTCTAGTTCTGCTTCATGCACTTTGGCAAGTAGATTTGGTAACCAGTTATTCTTTTTGGGTCTTGAGCTAGTTTCATGTGGATGGCCTCAGTTTTGGTTTGCTGAATTTGCACTGTCATGCCACATGCAGTTGCAATTTCCCCTTGTAAATTTGTAGCTACTTTTCTAGGAATTGAAATTTGACCAAGTACGTTTGCTGCTGAAGCTTTTCTCATTGTCTATTCTGCTTCATATTATCTGCAACCCCCTCTTATATCATTCATAACATACATGGTGATTATTTTTGGGATAGTAGCTTCTAGGCTGTTCTTCCCATCAAGTCTGATGTATCTGTAAACTGTAATATTGTCGGCATCTTGCTTTGCTCGTGCAGACTTTTACGTCACATTTCTCATTGCTGGGTGTCATCCCTTCCTGTTTCTGTGCAGCACGATATTGGACAGGGTAGTGACGGTTGAATACGCCTTCCGGGATGATGACAATGAAAGAGATGACAGACATGGCAGTCCCAGGCGAGGCGGTGACAGATACGGCAGCCCGAGACGAGGGGGTGACACTTATGGCAGTCCCAGACGAGGCGGTGACAGATATGGCAGTCCAAAAAGAGCTGACCAGGGCAGGCGTCCCTACGTGCGCTCCCCTAGCCCTAGGTACCGAAGTCCAGATTACGATCGCCGTCCACGTAATTCTGGGTATGATCGCCGCGATGGAGCACCCTATGGTAGGAGCCGAAGCCCTGTGTATGATCATTATGAAAGAGGCAGGAGCCCCGGCTATGGTCGTTATTAGGTAAGAATACTGAGTGAGTTTCTGAAAGAAACCATTGTTATTATTATTATTATTATTGTTGTTGTTGTTGTTGTTGTTGTTGTTGTTGTTGTTGTTATTGTTTTTTACTACCTTTCCTAGCATATCTTTGAAGTGCTTATTCTGTTTGGCGGTGCTACATTTGATTTTCTATCCTGTTGGATGTTGTTGACCCACACTTTTCAGTGTGGATCGATTTCGAAGGATCACAAAGGAAGGAATCCCAGGGAGGAAGGAGGGTGCATACGCTCAGACCCTTTTTGTCCGTGTGCTAGAAGAGCGAGGGAAGTGAAGGGCAATGCGATGCTATATTTTTCATATCAACACCACCTTGTGTATTTGAGACGAATAGTTGATATCAGGTGGGATCAAGATGTTTTAAGCGATTGTTGGTCGAACTGGCATGGATGATGTACGCGGTTACGCCTCTTAATGGCCTCTTGACAAACTAATGACCTGACACTTTGGAGAAGTAGTTTGTTTGTTTGTTTGTTTGTTGTGATGATGGATCCCTGTATGGTATTGGTTTTGGTATTGGTATGCCTTCCAGTTGATTGACAATAAGATGTTAGTAACGCCCAAAATATGTATGTATTGGTTTTTGTTGCTGTGTTTGTTTGTTGTGGTCTGCCATCCATTTCCATTGGCTAATAATGAAAGTTAGCATGGCCTGGAGATTTGTTTTCCCAATGACCGATCAGAATTCATTTTCTAGATAAAATTCAGTTAGGTGGGGAAAAAGAAAAAAGGACTGAATTTATGTATCAGGCAGGCCATGCTGCTTACTCCTGTCTGCTCGGGAACTTAGAACATCTACAGCCGGATGACTCAAATCTGCGCCATTTGTCGCCAACCCTTTCTCCCCCAAGGTCCGTCCTGTCGCTGCACGCGAGGGAGGCCTGTGTGGTGGGTGTGGTCTCTAAACACAACATGCACTCAAAATTCATAGTTTACTTTTGCAAGACCATGTATAGCTCGTGCCAAATTCAGTAGGGGGCCTTTCTAACATGTGGAGATTGATATCTGCAAGGGCTAGGCCAACACTGTCAACTGTATGTTTGTTTCAGAATATCAATCAAAATTATGGAGGAAATGCTACAATTATTCAAGGGAAAGTGATCTTGTGTCTTTTTTTGTTGTTGTGTATTTATTATGCCTGCATTAAGCTACTGATTATCCATGGTTTTCACTGGTTATCTTTGTTTTAGGCTCATGGACCAGTTTCTGAGGGTTTTTTTTACAGCAAATAGACTTTATTTCTCATATGATGGTCATGTCATTTACAAATAAATAAGAAACAAAGTCAGGGATTACATTCAGACACCAATGCAACGTCGGGTCCTAGATAAGAGTCCATTTGTTGCGTTGCCTCCACGCAAACGAGATATCAGATTCAATCTTCACATTGTTGCACCCCAAATTTGCCAACAAGTATATTCCATTTCTAATTGCCATGAGCTCCGCTGAATCAACATCTCGGATATGCAAAAGAAACCAAGTCGTTGCCGCTAGAAAGTCACACCGTTCATCACGCACGACCAGTGGTGAGTCCAGGACGGAAGTGGAGGGTGGGCTCAAAGTTAACGGCGAAAAAATAAAACGTTCATTTGAAGAAAAAACATCATCTCGTAATTCTTTTTTTTTCAAATAAGCTGAGATTTTTCTAGATTACTACTGGAAACATGTGCTCCCTCCGTTCTGAATTACTTGTCGCAGGTATGGATGTATCTAGATGTATTTTAGTTTTAGATACATCCATTTCTGCGACAAGTGATTTGGAACAGAGGGAGTAATATTTACTGGAAGTTTTGAAAAAAAAATTGGAACCAAAATTTCAATCTGCTAGATAAATAGCCATTATCCCTCTGTCCAAATGTGCTCAAACTTTCCCAAATACTACTGGAAACATGTAGTTTTTACTGTAATTTGTTTGAATTTTTTGAAAATAAATAAATTTTGAGTCTGCTTAGCTAAAAGCCATTATCTCCCAATCCATTTGTCCAAATGTGCTCAAACTTTCCCAGAATACCACTAGAAACATGTAGCTTTCTTTCACATCCAAGATCAAACGCATGGGTTGAACAATATTTTGATTTTTTCTTTGCAAAGCTTGATATATATTATTTGTGTAGACATGATGCAAACTTAACAGTAGACAATATGCAAAGACAATATTGAATTCGGAATCAAATTACCCACTGCTTTTGTTGCCAATTTGGTACAAGAGAGCTGCTAGCCTGTAGGTTGCAGAGTTGTTCAACTCCTCTTGACTCCGTTCACCATGCACCGAAGGTAAGCCAGTAGAACTCACTAGTGTAGAATTGGCCATTAGTCCTGGTTCGTAAGGGCCTTTAGTTCAGGTTTACCAACCGGGACTAAAGGGTCGGAACTAAAGCCCCTCTTTAGTCCCGGTTTGCCACGACCAGGGACCAAAGGCCCACCACGTGGCCTGGGCCCGGGCCGGGGGTTGGGGGTCCTTTAGTCCATCCCGGTTGGTGATACCACCCGGGACTAAAATGTTTAGGGGTTTATGCTTTATTTTTCCTTTTAATTTTGTGTTTTCCATTTAATTCTTTATCATTTCAAACATATTTTACGCTACTACATACTGTACATGTCATGCATATATAAATAGAATTTCTCGTAGAACCAATCATATATCATAGCATTTCTCGTACGACCATATGCGCGTGCACACACACACACACACACATATATATATAGGGTAACGCTATTCTAAGCGTGAGTGTAGATTAGCTTATTCTACACCCTTAGTAACGCTATATACAAAATCTAGTAAACAATGTACAAATTGTAGTAATTTTGAAAATATTTTTTTTACTATCCAAGTTTGTAATTTACTATATTTTCAGAAAAATTACTATATTTTATATATTGCGTTACTACATTTTGTATGTATCGTTACTAGGGTGTAGAATAAGTTATTCTACACTCACGCTTAGTTTAGCATTACTATATATATACACGTCAAACTCCCACTGAAGCTCGGTGGCGTCTCTTGTGTCTGACTCAGTGATACCTGCAACACAGTGTTTGTAGTAATCTGTGAGTCACGGGGACTCAGTAATCCTATTACCCACTGTGTCAAAACTAACAAAGCTTAAGATGGGTATGGAAGGTTAAGTGGTGAGGTTGCAGCAAGCACTAAGCATTTGTATGATGGCTAACTTACGAATACAAGAATAAGATGAGAGACTATGCATACGGTCGCAAACTAGTACTAATCAAGAAGTGATCATGTACTACTTACGTTGCAATCACAACCTGACCGTGTTCTCTTCCCGAACTTCATCGAAAAGAGACGATCACGGTTACATACGTGGTTAGTGTATGTTAAATGAGTTTAGTGTCAAGTTCACTACAACCGGATATCATAAATTTCTCATCTGCCACATAACCGCAGGCACGGCTCTTGAAAGATTTAACCATGCAGGGGTGTCCCAACTTAGTCCTTTATAAACTCTCAGGATCCGCAGCGGCAAATCTCCATCTCTGGACACCCCGATCAAACTCGGAATCCCGGTGCACAAGACGTTTCAACAATGGTAAAACAAAACCAGCAAGACCTCCCGACGTGCCGACACAACGACTGGAGCCGTGCGTATCTCGAAATCAGGCCACGATCGGATGGGACATCCTACGAGTAAAACCAATCCTTGAGTTTCCCCGAGGTGGCCCTGCAGTCTACCCGGTTTGGACCAACACTTATGAGGAGCACTAGCCTTGGTTGTTTATTAAGAATCCTCGGGTTAATTACTCCCTATGCAAATTTTAGTTGTTATTAGGCAAATTGTAAAACCAAAGTTGGGTCTTGCTGGAAGAGTTTTATTCAAAGCGAACTGTCAAGGGGCCCCATAAAACCCGACCATGTTAGGAACGCAAAATCAAGGAACATAACACCGATATGTTGGAAAATAGGGCAGCAAGAGTGGAACAAAACACCAAGCAAAAGGCCAAGCCTTCCACCCTTTACCAAGTATATAGATGCATTAATTAAATAAGAGATATTGTGATATCCCATGATATCCATGTCCCAACATGGAATAACCTGCACTGCACCTGTAACTAGCAACGCTATAAGAGGGGATGAGTAAGCGGTAACATAGCCAAACAACGGTTTGCTAGGAAGTCGGGTTAGAGGCTTATCATGGCAATTTGGGAGGCTTGATAAACAAGTGGTAGGTAGTGCGACACAACGATAGCAATGAACAACTAGCAATCAAAGATAGTAGTGATATCAGGGGTAATGATCATCTTGCCTGAATTGTCCTTAGTGATATGGAAAACTTGCTCCTCGTGAACGTACTCGACAGGGTCCTCAGACTCGAACTCGTCTCCCGGTACTACCCACAAGAAAGAGCAAGCATACGATAAACAAACAAGGCATGGCAATGAACATATTCTACAGGCAAGTCTATCATGAATGAATATGAAGAATTTTACGAAAGGGGCTACGGTTCTACTGGAACGAGGGACACGTCAACGGGAAGGAATCGATGGGGACAAGATGGATATGGGCAAAATCTTGGTAACCAAGTGAGGAATCCTGGACTAAGGGGTCCTCGGGCGTCTGGCCTGTTAGCCATGGGCCGGACTGATGGGCTGTGAAGATACGAAGACTGAAGACTGCACCCGTATCCGGATGGGACTCTCCTTGGCATGGAAGGCAAGCTTGGCGACCAAATATGTAGATTCCTTTCTTTGTAACCGACCTTGTGTAACCCTAGATCCTCCCGGTGTCTATATAAACCAGAGGACTTAGTCTAGAGGGGAGATTCCTTATCATAGTCATACAGGTTAGACTTCTAGGGTTTAGCCATTACGATCTCGTGGTAGATCAACTCTTGTAATACTCATACTCAACTCTTGTAATACTCATATTCATCAAGATCAATCAACTAGGACGTAGGGTATTACCTCCATAGAGAGGGCCCGAACCTGGGTAAACATCGTGCCCCCTGTCTCCTGTTACCATCGACCTTAGACGCATAGTTCGGGACCCCCTACCGAGATCTGCCGGTTTTGACACCGACATTGGTGCTTTCATTGATAGTTCCACTGTGTCGTCCCCAAAAGGTTTGATGGCCCCTTCAATCATCAACAATGATGCTGTCCAAGGTGAGACCTTCCTACTTGGACAGATCTTCGTGTTCGGCAGCTTCGCACTGCGGGCCAACTCGCTTGGCCATCTAGAGCAGATCGATAGCTACGCCCCTGGCCACCAGGTCAGATTTGGGAGCTTGAACTACGTTGCGGACATCCGTGGAGACTTGATCTTCGCCGGATTCGAGACCGCGGCAACCGCTCCTGGCCACCCAGTGGACATGACCTAAATCTGTCATCGGACCGCATCCAGGAGATAGCTCCTATAACCGCTCTGGCCTTAGATCCGGAGCAGACAGCGCCATCCAAGGACGGGAAGCTCAACCCCGCCATAGAGGCCACAGATTCCCCGGGTTGGAGCCGCGCATAGACTTGATCTCACACGACACCTGTGCCACCGAAACTCCAGACTCATCTCCGGTCATAAGTTCCGAACCATGTGAGCCCGCGGACGCCGAACTTGATCGTTTATCGATCTTCAAATTCAGCACCGCAGACATCTTCCAGCACTCGTCCTTGGGCGACATGCTAAACTCATTAAAGAACCTATCCTTGGGGGAGGACTCACAGCCGAACTATATCCGGTTTGAACTAGGGGCTGATGATGGAGAATTTTGCTTCCCACCCGCCACCCACTCCATAGCCACTGTTGAGGACTTAACCGACATGCTCGATTACGGCTCTGAAGACCTCGACAGTATAGACGACGATGTCGATGAGGAGCAGGGCCAAAACCCGCTGTTTACCGGACGTTGGACGGTCACTTCTTCATACGACGTGTACATGGTGGATATACCTAAAGAAACTAATGACGATGACAAAGAAGATCCAGTCGAGGATAAACCTCATGAGACACAGCCTAGACGTCGGCGTCAGCAGCGCCTCTCTAAGTCACGTCATGCAAAAGACAGCAATGCCGGCACCGGCGAAAACAACACCCCGAAGACCCTATTGAGGCAACGTCCGAATAGGATGAACGGGAAGACGGGCATGATAGCCCTGATGAACATGCCATACACGAAGACTCAGATGACAGTAATTATCTTCCGCTCTCTGAGGATGAGGAGAGCCTCAACAACGAGGATTTCATCATGCCTAAGGAACCTCTCAAGAAGGAACGCTTTAAACACTGGCTATTGGCCACTGCAAGGAGCCTGAAAAAGAAGCAGCAACAGCTCCAAGCTGACCAAGACCTGCTCAACGGTAGATGTACAGACATCATAATAGCCGAAGAATACGGCCTCAAGTGCACAACCAAGGGTTACCCGAAGCGCAGATTGCTACCTCAGCTCGATGAGGAGCGCCTGAACCTGTACCACGTGGCCGGGACAATACGGTTAACCGACCACCATGCGGTCGAGATAAAGCGGCAGCTCAACCCGAACAGCAGCCCGCTTCAACCCAAAGAAAAAACAGAGATAAAACAGCTCGGGATCATACATATGACCGTCGACAGGACCTGGCCAATAGAGCAGAACATACCAGATCGATCTATGGATCACGAGGATGTGCCTCGATGTGCAACGTCGGCTACCTATTCGAATGCAACAAGTCTAGTCACGACCGGGCCAAAAATTGCAGATGGACTCCATCTAAGCTATGTCGCGACGTGGCCTAATATAGAGGCGCCGCACACCCACTCTACTTCACTGACGAAGTAATGGAGCATGAATTCCCAGAAGGGTTTAAACTCGTGAATATTGAATCATACGACAGAACAACAGATCCCATGGTGTGGATTGAGGATTTCCTTCTCCATATCTACATGGCCCGCGGAGACGACCTTCATGCCATCAAATACCTCCCATTAAAACTCAAAGGACCAGCTCGACACTGGTTAAACAGTCTGCCTGAAAACTCAATTGGCAGTTGAGAGGAGTTGGAAGATGCCTTCCATGATAACTTTCAAGTTACATATGTCCGGCCATCGGATGCCGATGACCTAAGTCACATTGTCCAGCAGCCCAGAGAGTCCGCCAGAAAGCTCTTGTAACGCCCCGAGACCCATGTGCCAGGTGTCCTCCAGTTATTCGCTGTTGTTGCCTTGTCATTGCTTGCGTGTCATGCATCGCATATCATGTCATCATGTGCATTTCATTTGCATACATGTTCATCTCATGCATCCGAGCATTTTCCCCGTTGTCCGTTTTGCAATCCGGCGCTCCTATGTCATCCGGTGTCCCTTTCTACCTCTTTTCGTGTGCGGGTGTTAAACATTTTCGGATTGGACCGAGACTTGCCAAGCGGCCTTGGGTTACTACCGGTAGACGCCTGTCAAATTTCGTGCCATTTGGACTTTGTTTGATACTCCAACGGTTAACCGAGGGACCGAAAAGGCCTCGTGTGTGTTGCAGCCTAACACCTCTCCAAAGTGGCCCAAAACCCACCTAAACCTCCTCCATCATCCCGGTCGTTCGATCACGATCGCGTGGCCGAAAACCGCACCTCATTTGGAGCTTCCTAGCTCCCTCTACCTTTAAATATGTGATCCCCTTCGAAATTCGCGGTGCAAACCCTACCCTAACTCTCCCCGCCGCCGCCGGACATTTCTTCCACCACGCCGGACACGTCCGTTTCGCCGTCCGCTGCCACGTGTCGCTTCGCGACTGGCCGAGCCGCCGCGTCGGCGCGCCCACATGGCCGCGGCCCGCTCGGGCCCGCG
>NC_041388.1:715249956-715272390 GCF_002162155.2 Triticum dicoccoides | reverse complement strand
CCGCAACCGCGCCCCGCGCCCCGCCGGAGCTGCTCACCGCCGCCGCGCCCTCGCCGGCCGGAGCAAGCTCCGCCGCGGCCGGTCCGCGCCTTGCCGGCCCACGCCTCCTCCGCCTCCTCCACGGCTCCCCATCGCCGCTCGGCTCCCCGCCGGCCGGATCCGGCGAGATCCGGCCCGGGAGCACCTCGCCGCCCCTCTTCCCACCGACTCCGACGAACTACGGACGCCGGCGAACCTCAGGCCGTGTGTAGCTACAGTACCCGTCAGATCTGGATCCAGATCCGGTTGACTTTCTTCCTGAAACCCTAATTATTTTGCAATCTTCGTCATGCCATAACTCATCACCCGTTGCTCTGATTTGTGCGTGTAGCATATCAAAATGTTCGTCTCGACGAGTACATCATTTAATCTCATTGCATCATTTCATTTGAGCTCTTCTTGATGCCCGAAATGCTGTTGGAAGAGGGCTATGTGATGATTATTTCAGATATGTTTCAGCAAATGGCATTTTGTCATTTTTGCCATGATTAATGTGGGCATGCTATGATCCTGAGCTCTACATGTGTTTTGTTATATGCCATGCCATCTTTACAGGGGTGTATGCCATGTATTTTTGTGATATTCATGGTGACTAGCACAAGCATGCAAAGTAGCTTACTCAATGAAGCTGATTTCAGGGACTTAGAATTTCACCAAGTCCTTGCCCTGTCCTTATTTTTATGCCATTTGTTCATGTTGTTTCCTAGTGATCCGTGTCTCTTTTGAGATGATCACTATGGATGTTTTGTTAATATTGTGGTGCTCTATCCATCCATGTCTTTGTTTGCATTTATGGAGCACCCTAGCTTGAGTCAATTGAGCTCTACTTTTGCTATAAAATGTTCCTGGCAGATTGTTAACATGTTTAACGATTTTGCCGAGGTTGTTGCTATTGATCCGTGCGTGCTATGTTGTTGTTCTTGCCATCTCTAGATTCTATGCCATGTCTTCTTGCGGGGTGTATGATTAGATTATCATGCCATGCTTTGTAGTGAGTGCATAAAGCTCGTAAACATGCCTACTCGTTATCTGTTTTTGCCATGCTCCAGTTTTTCACTAAGTCTGAATCTATTTATGTTTTGCTATGTTCTCATGCTTGCAATTGTATTTTCTGATCCCTTTTGGCTCATGGTCACTAAGGGACTTTTGTTATATGCTTTGAGTAGCTTCATGCCATGCCTTGCTTTGCCAAGATATGTTCCTATAGCATGTAGTTATCATGCTCTAAAGATTGCTTCCTGATGATAAATTCCAGACTTCTTGTTAATTTCACTAAGTCTGTAACCTGTTATCATTTGCATTTTTTGCCATGCTTGTTTGAACCTGCTATTGAGTGAATTAGCTGTAGCTCAGTGTTCATCTTTTGTCAAGCATCATGAGTGGACCCCTGCCATGTATTTTGTTGCTATGTTGGAGTGCTGTAGCATATTTATCTTGATGCATTTAGATGGCTACTTGCTGTTAATCGTAGACCGGTGCCATACTTGTTTTGCTGGCCATTTTCAAACCGTGCATCTGATTCCGATGATCTTTATATCGATTTCAACCGAAATCATCTCCTCTATCCAGTGGCACTTTTGGATTTCCAAGTTGAGGCCAGGTTCAATCATTCCTTTCCAAATCATGCATATGCATCACATACCGCATCCCGCATATCATGCCATGTTCATGTGTTGGTTGTTTACTATGTCGTGTGCTTCTTTCTGGTGTTGCTTCTTCGGGTTGGTTCCGATAATGTCACGTTTGTGAGGACCCGTTCGACTACGTCCATTTGTCTTCTTCATGGACTCGTTCTTCTTCCTTGCGGGATCTCAGGCAAGATGACCATACCCTTGAAATCACTTCTATCTTTGCTTGCTACTTGCTCGCTCTTTTGCTATGCCTATGCTGTGATACCTACCACTTGCTTATCATGCCTCCCATATTGTTAAACCAAGCCTCTAACCCATCTTTTCCTAGCAAACCGATGTTTGGCTATGTTACCGCTTTGCTCAGCCCCTCTTATAGCGTTGTTAGTTGCAGGTGAAGATTGGAGCTTGTTCCATGTTTGGAACATGGTTATTTTGTTGGGATATCATAATATCTTTTATTATATTAATGCATCTATATACTTGGTAAAGGATGGAAGGCTCGGCCTTATGCCTGGTGTTTTGTTCCACTCTTGCCGCCCTAGTTTCCATCATATCGGTGTTATGTTCCCGGATTTTGCGTTCGTTACACAGTTGGGTTATAATGGGAACCCCTTGACAGTTCGCCTTGAATAAAACTCCTCCAGCAAGGCCCAACATTGGTTTTACCATTTGCCACCTAGACTTTTCTTTCCCTTGGGTAGGCCTGCCCAAGGGTCATCTTTATTAAACCCCCGGGCCAGTGCTCCTCTGAGTGCTGGTCCAAACTGAGCGATGTCCGGAGCTACCAGGGGCAACTCTGGGCTGGCCCACCCGGCGTCTGGCTCATCCGGTGTGCCCTGAGAACGAGATATGTGCAGCTCCTATCGGGATTTGTCGGCACATCTGGGTGGCTTTGCTGGTCTTGTTTTACCATTGTCGAAATGTCTTGTAACCGGGATTCTGAGCCTGATCGGGTCTTCCTGGGAGAAGGAATATCCTTCGTTGACCATGAGAGCTTGTCATGGGCTAAGTTGGGACACCCCTGCAGGGATTTGAACTTTCGAAAGCCGTGCCCGCGGTTATGGGCAAATGGGAATTTGTTAATGTCCGGTTGTAGAAAACCTGAAACTTATCTTAATTAAAATGCATCAACCGCGTGTGTAACCGTGATGGTCTCTTTCCGGCGGAGTTCGGGAAGTGAACACGGTGTTGGAGTTATGCTTGACGTAGGTTTTTCTAGGATCACTTCTTGATCATAGATTCTCGACCATGCTTTTGCCTTCTCTTCTCGCTCTCATTTGCGTATGTTAGCCACCATATATGCTAGTTGCCTGCTGCAGCTCCACCTCATACCTTCTACCCTTCCTATAAGCTTAAAATAGTCTTGAACGCGAGGGTGTGAGATTGCTGAGTCCCCGTGACTCACAGATACTTCCAAAACCAGTTTGCAGGTGCCGATGATACTGTGCAGGTGACGCAACCGAGCTCAAGGAGGAGCCCGATGAAGACTTTGTTCGTTGGGTTGTTTCGTTCCAGTTGATCAGTAGTGGAGCCGAGTTGGGACAATCGGGGATCTGCGTAGCAGTTGGGGTAGTCTTCTTTTATTTTGGTTCCGTAGTCGGACCTTGTGTGTATCTGGATGATGTAATGCTTTATTCATGTATTGTGTGAAGTGGCGATTGTAAGCCAACTATGTATCTTATTCCCTTATTGTATTACATGGGTTGTTGTGATGATTACCTCACTTGCGACTTTGCTTTCAATGCGGTTATGCCTCTAAGTCGTGCTTCGACACGTGGGAGATATAGCCGCATCGAGGGCGTTACAGCTCTGGACTAGGTTTTTAGTTAAAAAGAACCAAATTGTTGACTGTCCGAACGCGGAAGCCCTCGCGGCCTTCAAACACAACGTCCGGGACGAGTGGCTTGCCCGCCACCTCAGTCAGGAAAAACCAAAGTCTATGTCAGCCCTTACCGCTCTATTGACCCGCTTTTGTGCGGGAGAACACAGCTAGCTCGCTCGTAGAAGCAATAGCGCCAGCGATCTGGGCACCTCCAAAGTGCGGGAGGGTAATGGAAAGCCACGACGCAATAAAAACAAACGTCGCAATAGTAATGAGGGCACACAGGACACACCGGTCAACACTGGATTCAGCAGCCACAAACCCGGCCAATGGAAAAAGCCATTTATGGCAAACGAAGACGGGCCATCCAATTTAGACAAAATATTGGATAGGCCCTGCCAGATCCATGGCCACCCCAATAAACTAGCTAATCACACCAACATAAGTTGTTGGGTCTTCAAACAGGCCGGCAAGTTAAATGCCGAACACAAGGGGAAGAGGCCGCCCGACGATAGCGACGATGAACAGGCTCACCAACCGAACAACGGGGGTCAGAAGCAGTTTCCCCCCGACGCAAAAACAGTAAGCATGGTATATGTGACACACACCCCTAGAGGTGAGCGCACGAAACACTCCCTCCGTACAGGAGATCATACTACAGCTACCTCAGCCGAACTAAGCAGCGGCCTTGTCACGCCGCATACCATGTCGGCCATCATGCCGCCTGTCTCCATTCAACATGACCGATCAATGTTCATATTGGACTAGCAATTCGGCTTCCGCCGTTCGCCTAATATGCCTTCTAAGTGGGTACCACGCATACATAATTATGCACTTGAAATACCCTGGGCATCGGCGGAAGCACAATGAGGGTGGACCTGCAAACCCCTATAACCCTACTTTTCTAACTGCCCTTTTCCTTTTTCCCCTCTACAGGTAGCTCAAGGGCCGGTCACCCCAAGGACTCTACCAGAGTTCGAGCTCGTACAATCACCCAAGGGTTATTCCTGTCAAGGAATCCCTTAATCAAGGAAAGGCGGCGCAGACGTGCGAGAGGAGGTCCAAAATAACTTTTTGCAGACCACGCTCTCTATTCTGAGCCTGTAAAGTGCCTTTTTCCTCAGCCTTCGACCCCGGGCATGTCAAATAGCCAGAGTCCCGGCTTTGTTATCTATATAATAATTGGCATATCACTCAGCTCCCAGTAAAAGTAACCAGTGTCCAATATTGACTTTTTCCTAAACGATCCGAATTTTTTCTCCTGTGGTTGTTTTACACACACACCTCGACATAACCCGCCAGGGGCTCGGTATGGGAACAAATGAGTTGCCGGCAAGTCCGAACAGCTTTATAGCATACTTCGGCGTTGTGAGTTTGGCCTTATATGCATCAGCTCCGAATCATGTCTTGGGTCAATAGTTGGGTTGCCCGGCTCCTGTGCTTGCTACCCTATGTTCCGCTCTATTGGCTAGGGTAGTAAAGGGAGAACTACTGCAATTGTGCTTCTGGTTCATCTGGTCAAGCACCTCAGTAGAGAAAGCCGAAAACTGACTATCATGATGCGGCGAGAGCTGGTCAACCACCGGACGACTTATCAGAATCTTTAGCGATTCTCTCCGTGTCATATGAAGGATCTTTTTCAGATCATTTTTTGCAATGCATCTTATTAAAAATAAGCCGCGTATATACCAGTCACCACTAGGAAAAGGGCTATAGATGAAATGGATACTAATGGCACACCTGACATGTGGTGCACCACTACAATATAGCAGTGGTGCACCATGTGCAGGTGCGCCATTAGTGTGGAAGACACTAATGGTGCACCAGATACATGGTGCGCCACTAGTAACAATTTTTTTCTTCATTTTTTCAAACATACTAATGGCGCATCATGTAGACAGTGCGCCATTACTTGTTAAAACTAATAATGGCGCACTGTCCACAGGTGCACCGTTACTAAGTTCCCCCCCTAGCTAATGGTGCACCGCCAGGGGGTGCGCCATTAGTAATCTTCCCCCTAGCTAATTCGCATGATCCCTTCGTCCCTCCCTCCACTTCCCCCCTCGCTCCACACCCACTGCGCCGCCGCCCCACCCACGTCGCCGCCGTCACCGACAGCCTCCCCGCGTTGGCCCCTGCACTACGTCGCCTCTACCTCAGCCCGGGCACGGGGTGCAGGACGACGACCGCGGCCGCCGGCCTCCCCATGACCAACTGAGGCATCCCTGCATCCCTTCGATGCCGCCGCCGCTGCCGACCACGACCCCAACCCAGACCCCAACCCCTCCGGCGACCGGCCGCGCCCGCCTAGGTACCTCTCCTCCTTCTTCCTCCCTCTCCACCCTTCCTCCGCATTCCCTTCCCATGAATGATTTTAGCACCACACATACTGTTCCCCTGCCCATGAATGATTATTCAGAGAACAGTAAGGTTTTTGATTTTTTTAGTAAGTGTTTGTGTCAGTGACAGGTACAATGACAAATCAAACATTCATATATTGTGCTTACAATCTGAACATAGTTGTGTATCATGTCTTGATAAATAGTTCCATCTGGCATCAGATTCATAGTGTCGTCATACGGCACATCAAATTCTATTAAGATAGTGAATTTTTAATCAAATGCAAGTGCAAGGAAAATTTAGATTAAGACTTCATATGCATCTGACTGAATCACCAGTCTGGCAATATCCCAAATTGTAAGGGAATGATTCCTTATCAAATGCTGGATATTCTTTGGCATGAAACCTGCTTCAGAAAATAATCAACATGGCTAGACCTAACAACTAACACACTGTTTCAGGGAGACATAATATTTCTAGTGGCATAGTAAAGATCATCTCTCAACGGAAACAATCTTTTCACAATCCTATGATCAAAATGCTTAGTCCTACCTATCTAACTAGACTAACAAGACCCCGCAAAAGAAGGACCTCGACTAACAAGAGCTTAGAAAGTCGTATCTCCATTTTACTTTCTCCAAGAGGCAGCTAACTTCTATTTTAAGTTTGCAAGCAATTAATTTTATGCTGTAAGTATAGATTGGCATGCTAAACTCAACAAATTGTGATGCTACCAAACCTGCCCAGATTGTAAAAACTGTTGTGTTATAGTTATCGAAAAGAAGCTTGAATCTTAACAATAAGCAGTACACTTGCTCAGAGTTTAAGTTTACTGAACCTATTCATTTTTGTGGACTTAGTGAACATGATAAGACAAGCCAAATGCTCTATTTTTAATTAACAGTAATCCATGATCAGCAACAGTTTCTTTCACTAATTTTCAGTTAACAGCAATCCATGAATTTTTTTCAGCTAAAACTATTGATGATTTTTTCTTGGGTTACCTATTAGATCTGGAATGGAAGCTCAGATAAGTTGAGCTGATTTTTGTCCATATGAAAGCAGAGGACCATATGGTCTGTGGCCTTCTCATCCATATGAAAGTAGAGGCCCTTGAGTTTGCTGGGTTTTGTCTCCGACCATCATGTCATGATGATTTTGCAGGTACCCCGAGAGGCCCTTGAGTTTGCCGGAATGTCGATTAACTTCCGTTCCAGCAAATTCGGGTACTCCATATGTCCTATTTTCAGCAAAGGTCATGCTAAAATTTTCCGTGAATTTTAGCATGACTTTGCTAAAAATCGGACATATGGGGTACTTTCTACTAATGCATGGGCAGGGGTATCTTAGTACTTAATTAAGTAGGATCAACTGCCTCTTGTGTTATACATATTCTATTTGGATGGCCCTGCTAATCCTTGACCATAAATACTTGAGATGGATGTAGCAGGCCTAAAGAAAGAAATGTTTTTAGGCCAACTCCACTGGGCCTGGCTGAAAATGCACAAGTGTGCATGACTAACAATATTCACCTAACGCAACGCAAGAGATGATGTAGTTTTGAATTATGAATGTAGGATATGTCGTCATCGGACGACGAAAGTCTCCCGGGGGAGTGCGGCTGGTGCCACGACGATCGAGGTCTGTGCAACATGCCTCACCTGGACGATGATTGGCGCTTCAGCATTAAGCTCGAGGAGACCTTCGAAGTTGAAACGGTACACAACAACGACAAGTGTTATTTTCATAATTAAGCATGACTTCAACTATTTCAATGTGTAATTTTCATCTTTTACAATTCGAGTATAGCTTATCCCATGCCATGCAAGACGCTATGTCTTGGAGAGGATGGATTTTGAAGACCATGAAATTTCTGAAACAACGAAAATTCACCTAAGGACTCATCACGATGTGGACTTTGAAGTAAATCTGTATAATTCTAAGAGCATAACCCATTTTGGTTGCAAAAATTGGGAAGCATTTTGCAAGATGTATGGTTTTGATGAGGGTATGCTTATCACCATGGATCTTGGTAATCCTGACATCGACCAAGACAATATGGACATTTGGGTCCTTGTTGATACGCCTCCAGTTCTACCGCTATGTGAGTTTCTCAAACATAGTTATTAGCTAATTTATATTGTTTATTTCAAAATAGTTGACAACTTATTTCCATTGATAGCTTATTTTTATTGTTCAAAGAATGTGCGGGAGATGGTAGACAAAACCCACTACACCGATGGCTCCGAATTAACAACTTACAAGGAGAAAAATCATTTGGTCGGATTTTGTACTGACCTTCTATACCCGAGAGATCCCATGTTGGGGCCTTTTCAGGAGCTCCGCCGGAGGGGGCATTGATCATGGAGGGCCTCTACATCAATTCCATGGCCTCTCCGGTGATGTGTGAGTGGTTTACTTCAGACCTACGGGTCCATAGTTATTAGCTAGATGGCTTCTTCTCTTTCTTTGGATCTCAATACAAAGTTCTCCTCGATTCTCTTGGAGATCTATTCGATGTAATCTTCTTTTGCGGTGTGTTTGTTGAGATCGGAAGAATTGTGGGTTTATGATCCAGATTATCTATGAACAATATTTGAATCCTCTCTGAATTCTTTTATGTATGACTGGTTTATCTTTGCAAGTCTCTTCGAATTACCAGTTTGGTTTGGCCTACTAGATTGATCTTTCTTGCAATGGGAGAAGTGCTTAGCTTTGGGTTCAATCTTGTGGTGCTCGATCCCAGTGATAGTAGGGGAAACAATACATATTGTATTGTTGCCATCGAGGATAAAAAGATGTGGTTTATATCATATTGCATGAGTTTATCCCTCTACATCATGTCATCTTGCTTAAGGCGTTACTCTGTTCTTATGAACTTAATACTCTAGATGCATGCTGGATAGCGGTCGATGTGTGGAGTAATAGTAGTAGATGCAGAATCGTTTCGGTCTACTTGTCGCGAACGTGATGCCTATATATATGATGATGCCTAGATATTCTCATAACTATGCTCAATTCTATCAATTGCTCGATAGTAATTTGTTCACCCACCGTAATATTTATGCTATGTTGAGAGAAGCCACTAGTGAAACCTATGGCCCCCGGGTCCATCATATTAATCTACCATCATTTCCATTACTCTTTAGTTTGCAATCTTTACTTTCAATCTATATCATAAAAATACCAAAAATACTTATCTTATTATTATCATCTCTATCAGATCTCACTCTTGCAAGTGGCCGTGAAGGGATCGACAACCCCTTTATCGCGTTGGTTGCGAGGTTCTTATTTTTTTGTGTAGGGACGAGGTGACTCGCGTGTGGTCTCCTACTGGATTGATACCTTGGTTCTCAAAAATTGAGGGAAATACTTACGCTGCTTTACTGCATCACCCATTCCTCTTCAAGGGAAAACCAAAGTAGTGCTCAAGAGGTAGCAAGAAGGATTTTTGGCGGCGTTGCCGGGGAGATCTACGCCAAGTCAAGACATACCAAGTACCCATCACAACTCTTATCCTTCGCATTACATTATTTGCCATTTGCATCTCATTTTCCTCTTCCCCACTTCACCCTTGCCGTTTTATTCGCCCTCTTTTCCTCTCGCCCTCTCTTTTTTCGTTCGCCTCTTTTTCCCTTACCGCCTTCCGTGTGCTTGTTCTTTTTGCAATTTGTTTCCATCATGTCTGAAACTGTGGAGGTTATCATTGATAAGGATAATAATATGGAGAACTTTGATTCTATTGATGATCCTCTTGAAAATCCTATTGTTTTGCACACTAAAAGGTTTTGTATAGGCAGTGGTAGTATTATTGGGAAGGGAGTTATTCAAGATTTCTTTACTTGTGCTGGTGCTTTGCCCACTATGAGTGGATCTATCCTTCATAGAACTAGTAGTCTCGCAGATGCTATATCCTTGCTCATAGTTGAACTCGAGAGACAATTTTTACATATGCATCCTTCCATACAAAGGATTTTCCTAGAATTTTCTAATATTGAGCATTCTTCTGTTAAGCAAGTGGCGACCATCTTTTTAGCTCATGAGTTCAGATTTATAATAAAAGAGGCCAATGAAATTTTTGCGCATTATAGGGTGGATGCCGACCGTCCTCCCATAGAAGAAATTCTTTTCTATCAAGAAGATATCATGCGTTTACGATCTTTAGATCATGTTGCCTTTAATGAAAATCTTAGAAAAAAGGTTCCCACCAATGCTCTTTTTTTTGAAACCTTTCCCACCGATGCTCTTGTTAATAGGATCTCTGAACTTTATGATAATTTTTCCATCCAAAACAATGGGCTAGGTTTTTCCCTTGAACAAAGGCTCATGACTTTCTGCCAAAAGAATGCTTATAATGATGAATTGATTGTGCAATATGAGGGGCCGAAGGAGGAACCAATACCTCCCAAGCTTGATCTTGGGGACTTTTGTCCCATTAAATTTAGCCCTTTTGATTATTTTTGCTTGCCACAAAGGAAGCTCGCTACTGAACGTAGGGAGTATGAGATGAGCTTTCGCGATTTATCTTATCATTATCATGGCAAGACCTAGATCTATCCTTGCTTTTATGCCTAGCTAGGGGCGTTAAACGATAGCGCTTGTTGGGAGGCAACCCAATTTTATTTTTATTCCTTGCTTTTAGCTCCTGTTTAGTAATAAATAATTTATCTAGCCTATGTTTTGGTTGTGTTTTTTGTGTTTAATTAGTGTTTGTGCCAAGTAGAACCGTTGGGAAGACTTGGGGAAAGTCTTTTTGATCTTGCTATGAAAAACAGAAACTTTAGCGCTCACGATAATTGCTGCCATTTTTATTTGGAGAGTGATATTTAGTTAATTCTTTTTGAATATGATTAATAGATAAATTCCTCACCTCCGTCAATTTATTTTAGTATTTTTGGGGTTCAATAAGTTTGTGTTAGCTACAGTTTCTGTTTATAAACAAACAACACACGAAATAAGCAAACAATGGATTACTAGCCATAGATTCATCAAAATAAGCAAAATAAGCAAACAACACACGAAAAACAGAACAGTCTATAGTAATCTGAAGTGGTGTTTTGTTTTCTTTCACTAACGGAGCTCACGAGATTTTCTATTTTGAGTTTTGTGTTGTGAAGTTTTCAAGTTTTGGGTAAAGATTTGATGGATTATGGAACAAGGAGTGGCAAGAGCCTAAGCTTGGGGATGCCCAAGGAACCACAAGGTAAATCCAAGGACACCAAAAAGCCTAAGCTTGGGGATGCCCCAGAAGGCATCCCCTCTTTCGTCTTCGTCTATCAGTAACTTTACTTGGAGCTATATTTTTATTCACCACATGATATGTGTTTTGCTTGGAGCGTCTTGTATGATTTGAGTCTTTGATTTTTAGTTTACCACAATCATCCTTGCTGTACACACCTTTTGAGAGAGACTCACATGATTTGAAATTTGTTAGAATACTCTATGTGCTTCACTTATATCTTTTGAGCTATATAGTTTTTGCTCTAGTGCTTCACTTATATCTTTTAGAGCACGGTGGTGGTTCTATTTTATAGAAATACTTGATCTCTCATGCTTCACTTATATTATTTTGAGATTCCTTTAGAATAACATGGAAATTTGCTTTTAGGAATAATAAGAACTTTCATGTAAGTGCATTGAATACTATGAGAAGTTTGATACTTGATAATTGTTTTGAGATATGGAGATGGTGATATTAGAGTCATGCTAGTTGAGTAGTTGTGAATTTGAGAAATACTTGTTTTGAAGTTTGTGATTCCCGTAGCATGCATGTATGGTGAACCGTTATGTGATGAAGTCGGAGCATGATTTATTTATTGATTGTCTTCCTTATGAGTGGCGGTCGGGAACGAGCGATGGTATTTTCCTACCAATCTATCCCCCTAGGAGCATGCGCGTAATAGTTTGCTTCGATAACTAATAATTTTTTGCAATAAGTATGTGAGTTCTTTATGACTAATGTTGAGTCCATGGATTATACGCACTCACCCTTCCACCATTGCTAGCCTCTCTAGTATCGCGCAACTTTTGCCGGTACCATAAACCCACCATATACCTTCCTCAAAACAGCCACCATACCTACCTATTATGGCATTTCCATAGCCATACCGTTATTATGACATGCTTCATCATTGTCATATTTCTTGCATGATCATGTAGTTGACATCATATTTGTGGCAAAGCCACCGTTCATAATTCTTTCATACATGTCACTCATGCATCATTGCACATCTCGGTACACCGCCGGAGGCATTCACATAGAGTCATGTTTTGTTCTAACTATTGAGTTGTAATTCTTGAGTTGTAAGTAAACAAAGTGTGACGATCATCATTATTAGAGCATTGTCCCAGTGAGGAAAGGATGATGGATACTATGATTCCCCCACAAGTCGGGATGAGACTCCGGACGAAAAAAGGAAAAAAGAGAAAAGAGGCCAAAAGAAAGAAAGAAGGCCCAAATAAAAAAGAATGAGAGAAAAAGAGAGAAGGGACAATGTTACTATCCTTTTTCCACACTTCTGCTTCAAAGAAGCACCATGATCTTCCCGATAGAGAGTCTCCTATGTTGTCACTTTCATATACTAGTGGGAATTTTACATCTGGGGACCTTTTCCCTCGATCTACCGGAGGGGGATTCAATCACAGAGGGCCTCTACATCAACTCCATGGACTCTCCGGTGATGTGTGAGTAGTTTACTTCAGACCTACGGGTCCATGGTTATTAGCTAGATGGCTTCTTCTCTCTCTTTGGATCTCAATACAAAGTTCTCCTCGATTCTCTTGGAGATCTATTCGATGTAATCATCTTTTGCGGTGTGTTTGCCGAGATCCGATGAATTGTGGGTTTATGATCCCGATTATCTATGAACAATATTTGAATCTTCTCTAAATTCTTTTATGTATGATTGGTTTATCTTTGAAAGTCTCTTCGAATTATCAGTTTGGTTTGGCCTACTAGATTGATCTTTCTTGCAATGGGAGAAGTGCTTAGCTTTGGGTTCAATCTTGCGGTGCTCGATCCCAGTGATAGTAGGGGAAACGACATGTATTGTATTGTTGCCATTGAGGATAAAAAGATGGGTTTTATATCATATTGCATGAGTTTATCCCTCTACATCATGTCATCTTGCTTAAGGCATTACTCTGTTCTTATGAACTTAATACTCTAGATGCATGCTGGATAGCGGTCGATGTGTGAGTAATAGTAGTAGATGCAGAATCGTTTCGGTCTACTTGTCGTGGACATGATGCCTATATACATGATCATGCCTAGATATTCTCATAACTATGCTCAATTCTATCAATTGCTCGACAGTAATTTGTTCACCCACCGTAATATTTATGCTATCTTGAGAGAAGCCACTAGTGAAACCTATGGCCCCCGGGTCTATCTTCCATTATATTAATCTACCGTTATTTCCATTACTCTTTATTTTGCAATCTTTACTCTCAATATATATCATAAAAATACCAAAAATACTTATCTTATTATTATCATCTTTATCAGATCTCACTCTTGCAAGTGGTCGTGAAGGGATTGACAACTCCTTTATCGTGTTGGTTGCGAGGTTCTTATTTGTTTGTGTAGGTACGAGGTGACTTGTGCGTGGTCTCCTACTGGGTTGATACCTTGGTTCTCAAAAACTGAGGGAAATACTTATGCTGCTTTACTGCATCACCCTTTCCTCTTCAAGGGAAAACCAACGCAGTGCTCAAGAGGTAGCAGGCACCCCATGTCTGAAAACTGCAGCAGTTCTCCAATGCTAACATGGCAGGAATTCCACCACAGACACAGGTCAATGGCATACAGGGACACATCACACATCACAAACTCCACCACGGGCACAGACACAAATCAACATATGCCAGTGGGAGGACGGAAGCTGAGGATGTTGGGGACTGCTGCACCGCCACTACGGAAGAGGACGCGAGGTCATGGTGGATGGGCGAATCAGGAGGCCGCGGTGAGTGGCGGATCAGTAGGCGTACGATGGATGCTGCACGAATTTGTCGATCATCCATCCATCCTAGCTAGATGCACTCTCCAGCCGACAACCACAAGCATCCATCCATACATCCATGATCCATCCATCAAATTCGTGCGTGTGTGCGCCCGTGAGCAGAGTGATGCGCCAGTGCATGCGTGTGTGTGTGCGCGCCAAGTCATCGCAAGAATGGATGTGTTTCGACTGCCAAGCCTGCGTGCGGCTGTGCGCTGCGCTGGTGCAGGGAGGTAGTGCAGGGGTGGGAAGGAAGGACGAAGGAGAGAGGAGATTGCTTACCTGCTCGTGCCGTTCGGCGAGAAATCAGGGAAGACACGTTCGCCTGCGTCTAGTATGGCGAGGGAAGGTGGCGTCGTCGGTTGCCGTCGGTGCCGAGCCCGATGTGTCCAGCTTGCGGTGCGGTGAGGAGAGGGGTGACGATGCCGGGCAGAGAAAGGGGGAGTCGGTAAGGAAATCACAGCGTGTGCGTGCTCTCTCTGTTTTTTTCTTTTGAGATCAATGTGCTCTCTCTGTTGTAACCTAACGCTCGGCTTAGTCGTGTGTCGGGGCCGATTGGATTGGGCTAGGCCTCAGCAAGGCACCGAGTTGGACCGGGGAAAAATTGGCTCAGCTCGCTTCAAGCTTAGCCTATTTGGACATCCAGGCTTAGCTATGTACAACTTGACCACTCACGGATATGCGAAAAACGAAACATTTTTTCTTTATTCTTTTTGAAATCTCAGCCGTCAATCTTTGTTATTAACTCAAAATTAATGGATATCAAGCGATGGAGGATGGAGAACTATGAAAGCTTCCGTCTTTTATTATTAGGTATAGACTATCCATATGAGATTTATTTTCTCGCTTTCTTCTTGTGTGTTTGAAAAACTTTTAGAAAATTGCAAAAAAATGTTTCTTGCTTCTTTTCGTTCTTTCTTTCTAGTTTAGTTAGTTGTAGTGTTAAAAATAAAACCCAAAAAGATTTCCTTGTTCTTCTTTTGATTGTTGGGAGCTCTCCTGTGTAAATACTTTTTCTTGTTTTTGTTTTTTCCATTTTACCTTAATTTACTTTCTTCAATAAAAACTAAAACTCCAAAAATATTTCAGTGTGTTTATCTGAATTTCTTTTCCTTTTATTTGAGTCGTACCAAAAAGAAGACCACGATGAAAATGTCGAGTGGCTCTCATATGCATTGATATTGGTCTAACAAAGAGTGCATATTACCTTGTCTTCTCCTTCTGAATAAAATGTTTGCAGATTCCAGCTTAGTCCACAACAATATTGCACTATTATTATTTTCATATCATTCGATCGTGCAAGTGAAAGGAAATAATGACAATATTTGATGAACTGGCTATGGCAGAGAGAAACTGGTATGAACTCAACTTGTTTTGTTTTTTGTAAATATGTTTAACCTAGTATCCATGATTCAGCATATTATGATCAAACATGTTTCCAATGACAATTAGAGATTATAGTTTCTCATGCCATGCTTAAGTAGGTAGGAGTGGATAATGATTTATCTTGGATGTCAACATGCATTATAATGATTGTGATGTAGTATGATGACATGGTATCCTCCTCTGAATGTTTCAATTGGCTTGACTTGGCACATGTTTATGCATGTAGTTGAATCAAAACCAACATAGCCTCTATGATATTTATGTCCATGGTGTCCATATTCCTACTCGTGCTAGTATTTAATGTTCATTATGCATAACGCATGTTCATGACCGTTTTCACTCTCTAGCTGGTCGCTTCTCAATCTATTTGCTAGCCTTCACCTGTACTAAGTGGGAATAATACTTGTGCATCAAAATCCTAAAACCCAAGTTATTCTAGATGAGTCCAGCATATCTACCTATATGCGGTATTACCCTGTCGTTCCAAGTAAATTTGCATGTGCCACCTCTTAAAACTTCAAATAAACTTCTATTTTTGTGTGCCTGGATTGTTCATAGAGCGACAGCGGGTAGTCGGTATCTTCAATGCTATGCGGGTTATTCTCATGATGAGTGTTCATTCACTCATTCTTGCATGAGAGTGGCGGTAATAGGGATTCCCAGTCCCGAAATCAAAAATTGCAAATAATTAAACAAAACTCCCCTAGGAAGGAAGTTGGTATGGACGGTACCCGTGGATTCGGCTAGCTGTGGAATGCGTTTTTGGTGGAGGGGGAGTAAACCTTTACTTTTATCGCTTGGGAACCTCCACTAATGTATTTACCATGGAAGATACTGATAACTTTCAGTCATGACGTAAACAGGAAGGGTGCATTTCCCAAAATTACATTTATCTCTGTTTTAAAAATATGAGCTCTGGCACCGCCGCAAATCCCTACTTCCATCTGCGAAGGGACTATCTATTTAATTTTATGTTGAGTCATCACCTTCTCAAATAAGCGCCAGATCTAAGAGCACTATTGTCATCCTCATGCATTATGCATAGTTAACGTCAGATGCATCATGACTGGATCTTTTCTACCATGAATTACAATGTTTAGTCGCTGCTTGAACTTTGGAGGTGCTCTGCATTTATGTTTTGCGGTCTCAAAAAGGGCTAGTGAGATACCACTGTTCTCATATTATATCACGGCTGTTTTGACAAAGTGTTGTCATTTGACATATTTTATTATTGCTCACTAGTTGCTTATGCCATTGATATCAGTTAATATAATTTTTAGGATATATCGATGACATGGTTAGTCACGATCTTTGCTGAAAACCTGGGTGCTACTCAAGCTTATTTATGTAAACAAGAACAAAAGAGTTTGTAAAAGTTTTTCTTTTTCACTTTCAGTTTATCAACTGAATTGCTTGAGTTCAAGAAAGGGTTTAAGCTCGGGGGAGTTGATACGTCTCTGTCATATCTACTTTTACTAACCCTTTTACTCTTGTTTTGGACTCTAATTTGCATGGTTTGAATGAAACTAATCCGGGCTGACGCTATTTCAGAAGAACTACCATGGTGTTGTTTTTGTGCAGAAATAAAATTTCTCTGAATGGAATGAAACTTTTTGGAGAATTATTTCAGAATAAAAGAAAAAAATACTGGAGCCAGGAACCACCGGAGGAAGGGAACCTGGGTGAGCACAAAACACCAGGGCGCCCCCTCCAGGCGCGCCCAGGTGGGTTGTGCCCACCTGGTGGCCCCTGATACGTCCATTTTGCATCATATTTTCTTACTGTTATTTATAATGTTTTCATCCATAATAATTCTTTTTGGAGTAATTCTAATGCCTTTTCTCTCATAATTTGCAATGAACACACCAAGAGGGAGAATTCCGGTAGCTGGAAATCTGGACCTGAAAAAGCTACGTCAAGCTACCTATTCTGCACAACTCCAAATAACCTGAAACTTCACGAAGATTTTTATGGAATATTTAAGAAATACTAGAGCCAATAACCAGCATAGGGGGGCCACCAGGTGGGCACAACCCACCTGGGCGTGCCAGGCTCCCCAAGCGCGCCCTGGTGGGTTATGGCCTCCTCGGCCCATCTCCGGTGCCCATCTTCTGGTGTATAAGTGGTTTTGACCTAGAAAAATTAAAGAGATGACTTTCGGGATGGATCACCGCCGCTTCAAGGAGGAACTTGGGCAGGAGAACTTTTGCCCTCCGGCAGAGCGATTCCGCCAGGGGAACTTCCCTCCCGGAGGTGGAAATCATTGTCATCATCATCATCATCAAAAACTCTCCCATCTTGGGGAGGGCAATATCCATCAACATCTTCAACATCACCGTCTCCTCTCAAACCCTAGTTCATCTCTTGTGTTCAATCTTGTTACCGGAACTATAGATTGGTGCTTGTGGGTGACTAGTAGTGTTGATTACATCTTGTAGTTGATTACTATATGGTTTATTTGCTGGAAGATTATATGTTCAGATCCATTATTCTATTTAATACCCCTCTCATCTTGAGCATGATTATTATTTGTGAGTAGTTACCTCTGTTCTTGAGGTCACGTGAGAAATTATGTTGCAAGTAATCATGTGAACTTGATATGTGTTTGGTATTTTGATAGTATGTATGTTGTTATTCCCTTAGTGGTGTCTTGTGAATGTCGACTACATGACACTTCACCATATTTGGGCCTGAGGGAATGCATTGTGGGGTAGCAATTGGATGGTGGGTTGCGAGAGTGACAAAAGCTTAATCCCGAGTTTATGCGCTAATCCGTAAGGGACCGATTGGATCCAAAAGTTTAATGCTATGGTTAGAATTTATTCTTAATACTTTTCTCGTAGTTGCGGATGCTTGTGGGAGGGTTAATCATAAGTAGGAGGTTTTTTCAGGTAAGAACAGCACTTAAGCACTGGTCTACCCACATACCAAATTATCAAAGTAGCAAACACAAATCGAACCAACATGGTGATAGTGACTAGATGAAATTCCCGTGTACCCTCAAGAACGCTTTGCTTATCATAAGAGACCGTTTTGGCCTATCCTTTGCTGCACTTTTTTTACTATTATTGTTACTGGCTCATTACAAATTATCTTGCTATCAAACTACTCCGCTACTTACAATTTTAGCACTTGCAGGACAATACCTTACCGGAAACTACTTGTCATTTCCTTCTGCTCCTCGTTGGGTTCAACACTCTTACTTATCGAAAAGGGCTACAATTGATACCCTATACTTGTGGGTCATCAAGGCTATTTTCTGGCGCCGTTGCCGGGGAGTGAAGCGCCTTTGGTAAGGAAACATTTATATAGTCTGCTGAAATTTATTTTCACTTGTTAATATGGAAAACAATCCTTTGAGGAGTTTGTTTGGGGTATCTTCACCTTGTCCGAAACCACAAGTAGTTACCCCTCAACCTACTACACCTACTAAAAATATTGAATATGAAGTTCCTTCTGTATGATAGAACAACTACTTGCTAATTCTTACGCAGGAGATGGAACCGAACATCCTCATATGCACTTGATATATGTGGAACTAATTTGTGGATTGTTTAAGCTTGCAGGTTTACCCAGGGATGAAGTGATGAAAAAGGTTATCTGTTTATCTTTGAAGGTAAAAGCATTGGCATGGTATAGGCTATGCGATGATATTGGACCATGGAATTGGAATTGTTTGAAATTGGAGTTCCACAAAAAATTTATCCTATGCATCTAGTTCGTCGTGATTGGAATTATATATATAATTTGTGGCCTCATGAAGGAGAAAGTATCGCTCTAGCTTGGGGGAGGCTTAAGTCAATGTTATATTCATGCCCTAATCATGAGCTCTCAAGAGAAATTATTATTTAGATTTTCTATGCTCGGCTTTCTCGTAATCAAACCATGCTTGATACTTCTTGTGCTGGTTCATTTATGAAGAAGACTATTGAATTCTGGTGGGTTCTTTCAGAAAGAATTAAACGCAACTCTAAAGATTGGGAACTCGATGAAGGTAAAGAGTCAAGTATTAAAATTAAATATGATTGTGTTAAATCTTTTATGGATACAGATGCTTTTCAAAAGTTTAGCACTAAATACAGACTTGACTCTGAGATTGTAGCCTCCTTTTGTGAATCGTTTGCTACTCATGTTGAAATCCCTAAGGAGAAGTGGTTTAATATCACCCACCTATTATAGAAGAAATTAAAGAACCAGTGGCAGTTAAAGAAGAAACTATACTTTATAATGTTGATCCAGTTGTTCCCTCTGCTTATATTGAGAAACCATCTTTCCCTGTTAGGATAAAGGAGCATGCTAAAGTTTCAACTGTGGTTAACAAAAGTTATATTAGAACACCTAAACCTGATGAACAAATTAAAGTTGAACCTAGTATTGCTATGGTTAAAGATCTCTTAGAAGAAGATATGGATGGGCATGTTATTTACTTCTGTGAAGAAGATGCTAGAATTGCTAAACCTGATAAGAAACATAAACATAGACCTGTGGTTGGCATGCCTGTTATTTCAGTTAAAATAGGAGATCACTGTTATCATGGTTTATGTGACATGGGTGCTAGTGTGAGTGCTATTCCTTACACTTTATATGAAGAAACCATGAAAGACATAGCACCTGTTGAGATAGAAGAAATAGATGTTACTATTAAACTTGCCAATAGAGACACCATATCACCAATTGGGATTATTAGAGATGTTGAAGTCTTGTGTGGGAAAATTAAATACCCTACTGATTTTCTTGTTCTTGGTTCCCCACAAGATGACTTTTGTCCCATTATCTTTGGTAGACCTTTCTTGAATACAGTTAATGCTAAGATAGATTGTAAGAAACAAACTGTTGGTGTTAGCTTTGGTGATGAGTCTCATTAGTTTAATTTTTCCATGTTTAGTAGAATTCATCATGAAAAACAATTTCCTAGTAAGGATGAATTAATTGGTCTTGCTTTTATTGTTGTTCCACCTACTGATCCTTTAGAACAATATTTGCTAGACCATGAGAATGATTCACATATGCATGAAAGAAATGAAATAGATAAGATTTTCTTTGAACAATGTCCTCTACTTAAACACAATTTTCCTATTGAAACTCTAGGAGGTCCTCCTCCACCTAAAGGTGATCCTATGTTTGAATTAAAACAATTGCCAGACACTTTGAAATATATGCTTATCTAGATGAAAAGAAAATATATCCTGTTATTATTAGTGGTAACCTTCCAGATCATGAAGAAGAAAGATTATTGAAAATTATAAGGAAGCACCGAGTTGCTATTGGATATACTCTTGATGATTTAAAGGGCATTAGTCCCACTCTATGTCAGCACAAGATTAATATGGAGCCTGATGCTAAACCCATTGTTGATCACCAACATAGGTTAAATCCGAAGATGAAAGAAGTGGTAAGAACTGAAATATTAAAACTTCTGGAAGCAGGTATAATCTATCCCATAGCTGATAGTAGATGGGTAAGTCATGTTTATTGTGTCCCTAAGAAAGGAGGTATAACTGTTGTTCCTAATGATAAGAATGAGCTTATTCCACAAAGAATTGTTACAGGCTATAGAATGGTAATTGATTATATAAAAATTAAATAAAGCAACTAGAAAAGATCATTACCCTTTGCCTTTTATTGATCAAATGCTTGAAAGATTATCTAAGCGCACACACTTTTGCTTCCTTGATGGATATTCTGGCTTTTCACAAATACCTGTTTCTCAACCTGATAAAGAAAATACTACTTTTACTTGTCCCTTTGGAACTTATGCTTATAGACGTATGCCTTTTGGTTTATGTAATGCACCTTGTACCTTTGAAAGATGTATGCCTGCTATATTCTCTGATTTTTGTGAAAAGATTGTTGAGGTTTTCATAGATGACTTTTCTGTCTATGGGAAGTCTCTTGATGATTGTTTAAGCAATCTTGAGTGAGTTTTGTGGTTATGTGAACAAACAAATCTTGTCTTGAATTGGGAGAATTGCCACTTTATGGTTAATGAAGGCATTGTCTTGGGTCATCAAATTTCTGAAAGAGGTATTGAAGTGGACCAAGCTAAGGTTGATGCCATTGAGAAGATGCCATGTCCTAAGGATATCAAAGGTATTCATAGTTTCCTAGGTCATGCTGGTTTCTATAGGAGATTTATCAAAGACTTTTCTAAGATTCCTAAGCCTCTTACTAATCTTTTGCATAAGGATATTCCTTTTGTTTTTGATGATGATTGTCTTGAAGCCTTTGAAACACTCAAGAAAGCCTTAATATCTGCACCTATTGGTCAACCACCTGATTGGAACTTGCCTTTTGAAATTATGTGTGATGCTACTGAGTATGCTGTTGGCGCTTGTCGGTATCAAAACCGGCAGATCTCAGGTAGGGGGTCCCAAACTGTGCGTCTAAGGATCGAAGGTAATAGGAGGCAGGGGACACGATGTTTACCCAGGTTCGGGCCCTCTTGATGGAGGTAAAACCCTATGTCCTGCTTGATTGACTTTGATGAGTATAGGGGTTACAAGATTTGATCTACCTCGAGATCGTAATGGCTAAACCCTAGATGTCTAGCATGTATGATTATGACTGCCTCTACGGACTAAACCCTCTAGTTTATATAGATACCGGAGGGGGCTAGGGTTTGTATAGAGTCGGTTTACAAAGAAAGGAATCTTCATATCCGAACGCCAAGCTTGCCTTCCACGCCAAGGAGAGTCCCATTCAGACACGGGGGAAGCTTTCTATCTTGTATCTTCACGGCCCACCAGTCCGGCCCATGTCACATAGCCCGGACGCCAGGGGACCCCCTAATCCAGGACTCCCTCAGTAGCCCCTGAACCAGGCTTCAATGACGATGTGTCCGGCGTGCAGACTGTCTTCGGCCTTGCAAGGCGGGTTCCTCCTCCGAATACTCCAAAGTAGTTGATCAAAAGAACTATATACGGCTCTGTGCAATAGTTACAACCCTGGACCACGAAGGCAAAATACTTTAAACAAAAATAGGTTATGTCCTCTGACAACTTCTTTGGCAAGGTACTGTGTTCCAGCCTTATTATTATTTCGAACCGTTTTCCAGCCTCCCGCTTTGCATTTCGAGACGCGGTATTCATTGACACGTCTTGACAAGGCAGAGATCGTGTCCCCTTATTGCAGGATTCTCATCAATATGGATTTGGGTAATCCAACCCCGCCACTCGCACGAATCCTGGGGAATAGACGAGTTTTAAGGCTTCGCGGG